>NW_020528270.1:0-300000 GCF_003368295.1 Carassius auratus | reverse complement strand
CTCCTCTTAGCTAGGTTCTCCTCTCTAGCTGCAGGATCTGCCCTTTGCTTTGCACGGAAACGTGCACCCCTCTCCTTACTAGAAAGAGGCATCTGTAATAATGTGAAAAAATGCTTGAAATAGGCAGAAATATATTATATATGTTAATATTAATTCATAGTAGTTGTACAAACTATATATGTGATAAAACAATTAAGAAATAACGAAATAATTCAGTTAAATGCTCTGTGTCATATGGTATAACAACATGTCATACGGTAAAATCGTTTGTCCGTATGGCATTTTTTGTTTGCCCTTATGACAGTTTCATGCTTTGTCATTTATAACAGGCAGTTGCTTGGCCACCTCCTTCCACCATTGCACTTTACCTTGACTTTTAAACTTTATATTTCACCTGTAAATCAATATTTTTAAAAATTTTAAATGTATTAAACCCTTTTTTGACGTTTGACCCTATGACACCCAAATCTGTGACACATGGTAACGCACTTGGAAAAGGTGAAATTACCTGAAATTTGGGAGCAAAACCTTAAACTTGCCTTCAGCTTGGCTGGTCTTCAGGAGTCCTCTGAGTGATGTCATCACGTCACATGACTTAAGTCATTAATATTCAGTTCCAAAACTTCCAAAGTTTGTTTTACCGTATGAGATAGGGAAAATGTGTCTTTGTGGAACAATTTGTTTTAGATACTAATAACATTTCTTAAAGGTCTATCTTACTTGTACTTTAATATGCTTATCTTAAGACTTGAAAAAAATATGCCAAATGAAAAATGTTATCATTTTTAAATATTTTTAATCATTTTAAATGCAATTGTCTTAAATAACTTTAAGTGAATTCCGTTTGACCGTATGACATTTGACCACATTAATAGTCTAAAACAGTGGTTCCCAACCTTTTTCAACTCGCGGCCCACACAACCAAACACATATGTTTGCGCGGCCCACTTCAAAAAAATTAACTGACCCCGCTTTTGTTGGGTTAATAACTTAGTACTCAGAAGCTAGATTTTAAACTATATTTATTGAATAAACTAGGGCTGTGCGATATGGACGAAAAAAAAAAAAAAACTATCGCGATTTTTTTGATCAATTTTGCAATTGTGCTTTTACAGTCATAAATGCATTCAGGATTAATTTGAAACATATTTTCAAAAGAAAACCAATCAGAGCTTTATCAAAAAGTTGTAACATCTCTAGAACAGACATAAGTCAAAATTATCACTATAGTGAAGATGTAAAAAAAATGTATAGACTTGTGGCAAAAAAAATAAAATAAAAAAAAATCCTGTATACAGGGACTTTTTTTTTCTTTTTTGTCATGCATTGTTCATAGAGCTCATTAATTGTAGCGGTGCCTCAGGTGTTTGCAGTGTGTATACAGTATGTGTATGCGCTCAGCAGTGAGAGCGCATAAATATAACGCGAAAGCACATTAAAATAATGCACGAGTGCGAATCTCTCTGTTCGCAGCAGATTTCCTTTGCTCTGTCACAAAACCGGTCGTGCTTGCTCAGATACACGCTGCTTTGCGAGGAGAGAGTGTGCACACTTAAAACGTGTCTCCTCTCACTTAAACTGCATCCTGTTCACTAACAAATTCACTCTATGCTCATGTGTTAGACATGAATTATTTGAACCGCAGTGAGAACGCTCTGATCCGTCAACATTGGCTCAGAAAAAAGGCGCATCACAGACAGTGTGTGAACCTGGAGTTAGGCATATGCGCACGCTCAAATCGTGATTTTAGGACGTTTTCTTTAATCGCACAGCCCTAGAATGGACTGGAAATGAACAGAAAATAATTGGCGGCCCACCTGCAATACCAGGTTGAAAACCACTGGTCTAAAAGTTACCTATTTTTTAATTTTTCACACAATTATGAACAATGAGGAGGACAAATGATGTGAGATTAAAGCACATATATAATTTTAAACCTATTTTATATAAAAATATAATATTTATTGCTCCTGGAAGTCCAAATCAGTGCGGCACGTCACTGACCCATGTACATCCAAGTTTAGCTGCAGGAATCTGTGAGGACAATGGACAAGAACATTAGTGCAGGCTTAGTAACAATTACACTTTTACATGGTTACATGGTTGTCTATATACAATAAAAATTATAGTGCTGTCAAAATTAATGATTAATCCAAGTGATTAATCATAAACTAAAAATGAAAAATAACTCATCCTGATACCTTTTTGATTGATAGCTTCCTGTATTCCCTACATATGTCTGCTAGTGCTATGTCCAGTGTTTGGGGGGTAATGAGTTACAAAGTTGGTAAAGCCTAGTAATCACAATATTGTCAATCAATCGCAAACAATAATTTATTCAAATGTCTCTCTACCGAACTACCTACAGTAGCTTACTTTGTGGAGGAGGAAGCACTTGGAGGAAGCATTTGGTAAATGAGCCAGTGAGAAATAATAACTTTTAAGTAGTGTCCAGTGCCTTTTCGATACTTTTAAAACCCTACCGGTGCCTGAACCGATACCTTAAAAAAAGAAAGAACCTAAAAAAAAAAAACTATGGATAACTTTAAAGAACATTACAAATATTTAAAATAAATCCATAGCTTTCACCTTGGATGCTCTCATTTCCCAAGTTGTGCTTCCCTTAATCTAAGGCTAATAAATGTATTTCACAATCTGGGTCATTATTTAATACAAAACCACACATAATGTTTCTACTGTAAATCTCTGTCAATCTCTCTGATATTTAGTTAAGATGAGTGCTGTCTGTCACTGTCTTTAATCAGTTCTGTGAATTACTGTATGCTCATTCTTTATAAAGTACAACAATGTCGTTTTTAAAATACAGTACTGTGCAAAAGTCTTAAGGAAAAGAAAAAATAGTATTTTCACCCCAAAAAATGGTTTTAAGCCAGTTATTTATATCTTTTGCTGTAGTGTGTCTGTAGGAAATATTAGTTTGCCATTAATTTGAATAATAATCTAGTGCGATTTTGAATGCACAAGCAGTTTGACAACGGCAAAATGAATGTTTGGAAATGTAAACTGATATTTTCTACTGACACACTACAGCAAAATGAACACCATTCTTTTAATTGAAAATAACGTGCCTAAACTTTTGCACAGTAGCTAGTGTATGTATAAAGTATGTATGATTAAATTACGTATATTCAAATAAGCGTAATTAAAGTACATGTTCGTTTATATGTGTTAAGGGCTAGATTTTCGCTGGAGGAAACGGCTGTGGTGTGATGAGCAGTGACAAGCGAAAACTTTACAGTAGATGAGAAACCGACTGCTTCTTCGTGACCTTTTGTAAACTGTATTTATGTCAAAGAACTGCACAGATATGGATATTCTAACACTCTATCGATAAACACATACCCTGTGTCCTCTGTCTCTGTTTGAGCTCACGCTGCTCCGCCGCGGTCTGGGGTATGAAGAGCGCGCTGAAAGACGGGAGGAGACCGGTCTGACGCCGGTTTCATATGAAATTTAAGGTGACTGACTCTGAGGCGATCGGATACCGGTTCCATACCCAACACTACTTTTAAGAAATATATTTTATGATAAACTAACCCAAAACTGGCTATGTCCTTGCTGGAGTGTGATGTGTGTAATGTGCAGGTGCGATGGATCGCGTACAAACCAATAGGGTGTCGGAATGGTTTATGTTTATACTTCTCATCCAACCACAATCAAATTCACTCCATCCGGATGGCGCGATTTATCTGGATTTTTTCCTTTTTTTTTGCATGATGACAAGCGGGAATGAAAACAAGCCCAAATTAAATAGTAACAAAGCTATTTTTAAAATGTAAGGAGTAGAAAGTACAGATACTTGTGTGAAAATGTAAGAAGTAGAAGTAAAAAGTCGGCTGAAAAATAATTACTCCAGTAAATAGATACCCCAAATTTATATTTAAGTACAGTTAGACACCTCTGGTCGTCTGAGACAAGGTCTTTACAGGGGCCTGGGGTATCTGGGGCTCTAGTTGTCCTGGTCTCTGCTGTCTTTCAGGGATGTAGAGGTCCTTTCTAGGTGCCAATTCACCATCTGGACTGGATACGTACTGGATCCAGCTGACTGCAGTGACCCTCTGATCTGAAAACAGACTGGATCTGGTGGCTACAGTGACCTCGGAATCTTTGTGAAAGTGAAGTGACATTCAGCCAAGTATGGTGACCCATACTCAGAATTTGTGCTCTGCATTTAACCCATCCGAAATGCACACACACAGAGCAGTGAACACACACACACACAGCCATTGGGCAGTGGGCAGCCATTTATGCTGCGGCGCCCGGGGAGCAGTTTGGGGTTCAATGCCTTGCTCAAGGGCACCTAAGTCGTGGTATTGAAGGTGCACTCCCCCCACCCACAATTCCGTCAGGCCCGAGACTAGAACCCACAACCCTTCGATTGGGAGTCCAACCCTCTAACCATTAGGCCACGTCTTCCCCCTTCTTCTAATGATGTATCAAGTACATCGGGTGTTATGGGAAGTGTTCCCGGTTCCGGTTTACCTAACTAATGCAGCCTAAAAATCCTTTAACGGATTTGGATATTAGAAGCACATTAGTGAGTTATGTGTAAGCCAGATTAAAGAGATCGGTATTTAATCTAAATTTAAACTGCAAGAGTGTGTCTGCCTCCCGAACAATGTTAGGTTATTCCAGAGTTTAGGTGCCAAATAAGAAAAGGATCTGCCGCTTGCAGTTGATTTTTATATTCTATTATAATTTAACGAGCTCATTCAACTGAAGTGTTAAACCATTCAGTGCTTTATAAGTAATAAGCAATATTTTAAATAGGGCGGCACGATTAATCACATGCGATTGTCATGCGTGTCTCATTGGTAAAGCCGGTTCTGTGATTAGCGATAAATGTCCATCATCTGCTTTCAAATGGAGCGGCACTTAATAGACATAGCCGTAGTTCACTGACAAGCTACGCAATATCGCGTTCGTAATCGTATGCGAATCATCTGCGATTATGAACGTGATATTGCATAGCTTGTCAGCAAACTACGACTCTCTAGTTTTGTTTTCCTCCAGCAGCGCTCCATTTTCCGGGCTGCTCTCTTTAGCGTGCGAGTATGCTCATTATACCATGGTGTCAGACTTAGGGATGCAAATGATTAATCAATTATCGGTTAATTGTCGATAAGAGATTGAACGATTAGGGCTCGTGCGCAGAACACGTGCGAGCGGCTGTGAGTGACGGTGACGATATATAACAAGAACAAATTAATAAATAGAACAAATTCTTAATTTCATGAAATCTTTCATTTCCCTTCCCATGTGTACCACACACAGTAAGATATGCGATTTAAAAGTGAAAGTTAATAAAAATAAATCTCCCAACTTAGAAGATTTAAGAAAAAAACCAGAACAAAGCCACATTAATGAAGGCTATCTTGAACAGCATCTAGAGACATTTTCCTAACCCTGCGATTAGTTTTTTTTTTGTTGTTGTTGTTTTCTGTCTCAGCTGTTCTATCACCCTCGAGCCTTGCACGCACATATATTCTAGCAATTCAAACTTACATTGCAGTCTGTTCATTATCAAAACAAAATAGTCAACTAAATGTCAGTTTAAATAGACTGTAGTATACCGGTTCACTCTGCTGGTTCAAGGACATTTTTGCTCATATGAAGAGGATCATCTTTTCTATGTGCGAAAGTGTTAGTAGTTTACATTATAAATAATAGTTTAACATTCAAATATATTGCAAATAAGGAAACATCAGGATTTGTGCCGAATGAGACATGAGCAGTAATCTCCAAATAAATCTAGTCAAACCCGCGCTCGCTCGTCGTCTGCATGCACACACAATCACGATTTAATTCACTGTATGTCTGTTTTTTAAAAACAAACAGGCTAGCCGTACTGGAACGCAAAAATTCTAAAAATACTGTAATAATAGTCATAATGTTTTAATGCCATAATGTCAGTTGAAAACATTGCAATTGTGTTTTAAAATACAACAACGAGCATCACAAAACCAATTAAAGAGGCGTATTCAGCGGTCTCCGTGCTGGATAGAAAATAGTCAACCAAGTAAAATGATCTCAAACGTATGGCGCGCTCTCTTCATTTTATGAAATGATCATAATCACATCTATTCATTTTATAATCCTGCTACTAGCATTTTATTCAGACTAAAACCCCATTAATTCAAGTGAGAAAGCGTTTTGTGTGTGCGTGTGTGGCTTTTGCGTCATGGCAGCTGCCTGCAATAGATGCATTTTGCAGCATTATGGTTAATGATTAATCGATTAATTGATCGTTAATTTAAACGACAATCGATTATGGAATTAATCAATATTTTACATCCCTAGTCAGACTGTTTTTCTTAACCTTCCTTAATCGTAAAGGATCAAATGTATTTAAAATGCTGGAAAAGATAGAGTCCATAATTTTTTTTATTGCGTCATCAAGTTGTTTTGAGGTTTTGAATATGATAAGGATACATTCAGATACATCAAGAAGATTACTTACAAAGCAGTCTTTTGTGGTAGAAGTGATGGTTCTACCATACTTGTAACAAGAAGTTGAATTTACAATTTTGGCTATATGAAGTTTGCACAAAACTAAATAATGATCTGAGATATCATCACTTGGCTGCATAATTTCAACACTATCAACGTCAATTCCATGTGACAGTATTAAATCTAGACAGTGGTGGTAAGTAACGAAGTAAAAATACTTTGCTACATTACTTAAGTATTTTTTTCGGGGATCTGTACTTTACTTGAGTATGTTTTATTTGCATCTACTTTCACTTTTACTCCACTACTTTATTAAAGACAAAGTTTACTTTTTACTCCAATACATTTCCCCATGCCCGCTTCAAGAATTTATTACACTGATTTTACAAACCTATGAAAAATTTGGTTTTCTTTTGAAAAAAAGAATGCGCGACATCGCAAGTTCTTTGCCAACATACGCTCACGCAGCAGTTAGTTTGAGGTGGAAGATGATCGCTAAAACAGGTGATAGTGCAGCTCTTGCTGCCCGCAATGATCCCGAGATTCCCGACAGGGATCACACATGGTCATATCTCAAGGATATGTTTGGATTCATTGAAGTCAAGGCAGATTCTTATCGGCTGAGATGTCTTCTTTGCCTGCCACGGGTGAATGGAATTTCAGTAGGGCTGTGTCGAATGCGATTTTCATGCTCATCTCATCAGTAACGCTCCTGTAATTAGTAGTAGATATTTCCAGCATGTGTATTCAAATCAGGGTTGCCAGGTTTTCACAACAAATCCTGACCAGTTGCTTCTCAAAACTAGTCCCAAACTAGCCAAAAACGCGTTTCCAAAAATTGCTTCCCAGGGATAAAATATACATTTATTGGAAGGGTTGCCTTGGTAAAAGTCACATTTTAGGCACTAAATATCAAGTTATTGGGATGGGGTTTCTTCGACCGGCGAACAACCACGGATGTGGCAACACTGGTTCAGGTGGAGCGGCAGTTACTACACAGAGCCATAGTCGACCGACAACTAACACAAAATCGCTTTCAAAATCGAGAAAAAAAATCGATTTTGTGTAGATTGTCAGTGAATTACGGCTCTGTGTAGTATATGCCAACCAGTGTTGCCAAGTATGTGGTTGTTTTTCATGTCCGCAGGTCGAAGCAACAATACCAATAACGTGATATTTATTGAATTTTCATTTTTGGGAGAACTAACTCTTTAAAGAGGTGGTTCTTCCTCATTGATATTCTGAAACGGTCTTACCTTGTATCTTGCACATCTTCTGTTTGATGCAGCTATGATTTTATGGAACATGTCTATTTGAGAGTTCATCCCCTATACTGCGAAAAGGTTATTCATTGTCTCTTTTGATTGTAAATCTAACAAATTCTAAAGTATCTAATCTCATCATTTGTTCAATTAAAACAATTCATATCACTCCCAAAACAACTGATCTGCTTAATTATTGATATTTACAGTTAATTTGAATATTTACTTTTTACTTCCAGTACTTAAGTATGTTTTAAATCGGTTACTTTTGTACTTTCACTCAAGTGATGTTTAAATGGAGGACTTTCTACTTTTACTGGAGTCATTTTTTATTTAGATACATCTACTTTTACTTGAGTATAACTTTTGAGTATTTTTACCACCCCTGAATCTAGAGTATGATTTGGACAATGAGTAGGTCCTGAAACGTGTTGTCTAACCCCAACAGAGTACAGAATGTCTATAAATGCTGATCCCAATGCATCTTTTTATATTATCAACATGGATATTAAAATCACCAACTATTTAAACTTTATCTGCAGCCAGAACTAACTCGGATGTAAAATCAGCAAACTCTTTAATAAAGTCTGTATGTTTCCTTGGTGGCCTGTATACAGTAGCCAGATTTATCATTAACATTATTACAAGTTATACTTGAAGCCTGCCCTCTGAGAAATCCTGAAAACATTATAAATTGAAGCAACACCTCCCTCTTTGCATTTTGGACGTGGCTCATGATTATAGCAGTAATCTTGGGGGGTGGACTCATTTAAAATAATGTAATCATTATATCATACCATTATACTATTGTATATATATTATAACATTGACTTCTGAACACAATGCAAGATATTTTGTTTTCTTTTGTATTCTTTCCGTACAAAAAGGTATACTCGTAGCTTCATAATATTACAGTTGAACCACTGATGGCAGGTAAACTATATTGAAAATGTCTTTCAAACTTTTCTGGACCTTGATAGTGAAAATTGTATAACAGTCAAAGGGACAGTCAATGGTTTTCATCCAAAATATCTTAAAATGTGTTCCGAAGCCGAACAAAGCTTTTGTGGTAAAGTAACCCTTTAAGATGCATGCCTAAATCGTCAAATACATGCAAAAATGTCAAAATGGTGTTTATGTACACCTTCATCAGATATGTTTTAAATAAAAGTAAACAGTTAAGAATAAAAATGTTAACAGTAATTTTAAAGGAAGTAATAAGTAATATTATTTTTACTGTTTCTGTGCTTAATATTAATCAAACAGTAGACAGACAAAATCACTCACTTTTCTTGACTGAAAAAACAAAGCATGTTTAATTCCACCCCCCCCCCCCCCCCCAACTGTGATTATGACTTTTGCTATAATCAAGCAGCCCTAAAAAAACATGGGCTCATTCTCTGGACACACTTCTGGAACACTAAAACAGTGGGCTCCCCAGTAACGGCTGTAGGCAAAGCACACTACTTTATGAGATAAAGTGAAAATGACATCAAACCTTTTCTGAAAACATTTCCCTTCAAAGATACTTTCATATAAATCACCCACACCATGTTGAGATTTTAAAACATGTTGTGCTCAGGCTTATTGTCAAAAGCCTTTAGTGGTAAATCAGTGTATAAGAAACACTGATAATGTATATCGTAATATCGTAAAAACAGATTTCTGTTAATCTGGTTTAAAGGTCCATTTAGTCCAGTACTAGGCTTGATTTCTGATTGGGAAACCCCCTCTGTCTCATTCCTCTCAGCACGCCTTCTTCCAAAAACTAACTGTATCTGAGATTAACCTTTTTTTGAGGTGATGTGGGCTTTTACATAATAATAATAATTTGAATAATCATGTCAGTTATAATGTCATAATACTTACATATTTGTGGTTATACATTTAAGTATGATTATTTATAACACTCAATGAACACCATAATATATCTACTTCATTTATAGTATCATATCTGTATCATATCTTGACATTAAGGTCGGTACAGTATGTTACTAAAGCTTGTTAGTGGTTAGATGTTGAGTGTTTCTGTGGAGCTAATGTTAGTTGAAGTGAGCTTAATACCCCAACTGAAAAAAGCAATGTTTTATATAGAGATATTCCGATACTCTTTTTCTCTTCCCGATACCGATTCCGATACCTGGGCTCAGGGTATCGGCCGATACCGAGTACTGATCCAATACCTGGGTGTGTATCTGTAAGTACAGCTGTATATACTACTAGCCCTGTGTAAATTGCTAGAATTATTTTATGGTGTGCTTCAGACTGATCCCTTAATAAAACATGAGTAAATACATGGTGAACTACTGTATTTATTACAGTATTTTTATTATCTGACATGAATTTGGCAGTAATATTATTTATTTTCTTAAGCGAAAAAGAACTTCAAATACAGCCAAAAATCTGACACCGCAAACTAAAAAAGGTATTTTAGTTTTACAATATAACTGTATTAAAAACTGCAACAAATAAGTCTAGGAATATAAAAATGATATATTAATCAGACAATCTCTTTTCAACAAAACAAGTTAAAAAAAAAGAACAGTCTAGGCATAATTATTATTAATAGAGACGTATTATTATTACTACATAGAGACATAGCTAAATCTACTGTAGGCTACAACAGTAGCTTAATATATTGTCAATTTACTCATGTTAAACCAAACATTTATTTTAATGGGCTGCCATGAAGATCTTTGAGTGTCTGTGTTTATGATATGACAGTTTTCTCAAATGAAACGGTAAATTCTCACAAAGTGACGGTTTATGCGTTCGTGTCCTCATATAGTGACACACGACAGAGACTACAAAACAGCGAGCTCCCGTGCATCTGAGCCCGTCACCCACGGAGATGCAGAATTTGCAGGAGTAATATTTAAATAGTATTTTGCAGTTTAATATTCACAGACACTAGTATATATTCGACTACTGTCAGGAGCCCTATGTTGGACTAACACGGAAGTGACTGAACGCAGCTGCGGGTACCGAATATACTCGGGAGTCGGTAACTACCAGTACTACAGAGACATACTGCTAACCACTGATCTATAATATAGAAGCGGCTTCACTGTCTGTTGGCAGTTTAGAACGCGATGAGCGATCCAGTCATATATAGATCAATGCTGCTAAGTGCTGTCTTCATTTCTTCTACGCTGCTCTAAACGGGTTGCTTGTGGCAACACAACACAACTTCCTGTGTTTGCAATGCATTCTGAGCAGCGAAGAAAAACCGTGCAGCGGTTAGGCAAAGCTAGCGGTCATAACTAGGTCTTGTTTAAGAAAATGGTATTGGATCGGTATATGGGTTCATGTACTTGCCGATGCCAGAATTTGTTGTGGTATCGGAGATATTTCCGATACTAGTATTGGAATCGGAACAACTCTAGTTTTATATGGTTACATTTTATTTTAATGGTCCCCTTAATGTTAACTATAAGCAATTTTGCAACTACATGCCAACTAACTCTATCATTAGAGTATCGGTGTCCTCAAGAATGGTTGAATCAAGTATTATAGAATAAGCTAACATACTTGCAAAGACACTTATAGTCAGTTTATCTGTTGGTTGACCATCAAAAAAAGGGTTAGCATATATTTAGCAGACATACTAATACTTGACTGAACGCTAGTTGATATGTAATTGCAGAGTTGTCCACAGCTGTCTAAAGGGTACCATCAAAATAGTCAAACTGATATTACAATAAAAATAACAAATGTGTCATATCACACTGTTGTGGCAAAATTAAGGCCCAGTCCCAATTCTACCCCTTAGCCCTTCCCCTTTCCCCTACCCCTTTGTTTCGCGCGTTCACGTGAAGGGGTAGGGGTGTCTCGATTCTCTTTTGGTTGGAGGGGAAGGGGTAAGGGGAAGGGCCAGATAGCCCTTCAAACGAAGATATTTCGGGACCACACTTCAAACGAAGGGGTATGAATTATCTCTGCAACATGGCTGCTACGGCAAACAAAAAGACACATAAATGTAAGCTTTATGGCATAAAGATTTTAAGGAAAAGTAGTCATTGGTTTTATGTTACATTCAATTGAGAGTTCATATTAACGGTTTATGTTACTCAAAGAAATGTTTGCAAAAAATCGCTAATATTTGCTAACGTCATATCATTACAGACTGCACGATAGTGCCACAGCATATGTCTGATCAGGGCGATAACTGCCGTAGACTAATCCCCCCAGTAATTAGAAATTAATAATTTTTTAAATATTACCTATTCGAGAGAGAGAGAGAGAGAGATGAAAGTTGGGTGTATTCGCGTCTGTGCGTTTATCTTTTTAGAGTGAGTTTTCTTAAAAACAGCGATTGTATCCTCTCGTCCCTAGAAAATATAATGTAGCGATTCAATATTTAAACTGTTTTAAAAAAAGTCTTGGGGGAGCATTGACAAGTTTATTTTCTCCTGGATGTGTGAGCTGCGCGATTTCCGATACGTGTGTCAGTAAGCAGCTCATTAATACAGACCGATAATTAAAGGCTCTAATGCACACCAGTATATGTGTGTATTGTAAGAGCTAGACGACGAATGATGGCATGTGATGTCATGCTAGTGGTGTCCTAATCCTTAGGGGGGAATATTTTCTCCCCTACCCCTTGACACTCTGTTTCAAGGGACAAGGGGAAGGGGAAGGGTAAGGGGTATAAAATGGAATTGGGATTGGGCCTAAATCAACACTCATCAGCATAAGAGACAGACTCACTCTCGGGTATAATTAAAAATAAAGCTTTTATTCTTTGCCAAGAAGGTCAGACAGTCATACAGCAACGCTGAGTTTCCTGCAGAGTGAAACCTACCCAGGAAGAGGGCAGTCCTCTACCTTATATCCCTTTGCTGCTTCAAAGTCTTAACAGCTGTAAATTTCCATGGATAACATAAAACACACTCTCTGTGGTTTGTTTCTCACAGATTTAGGACTTATGCCGCGTTTCCAACGAAATTACCCGGAACATTTTTACCAGGAACTTTTTTTCCCAAGAACTTTTTCCCCATCAGACCTGTTGCTTTCTGTGTTTCCACCGCAGTGTAAAGTACCGGGAAGATTAGGTAAATAGACTGGTGTCGTAGGTCTGAGCGCAATACAAAGTACGCTGATTTAGGACTTGCATCCTTGGTAGTTCGGACTTTGTGCATTCGACTCGGGAGTATGATGTCCAGAGGTGGGTAGTAACGAGTTACATTTACTTCGTTACATTTACTTGAGTAATTTTTTGGGGTAACTAATACTTTTCGGAGTATATTTAAAGATGGGTACTTTATACTCTTACTTGAGTAAATTTTTTGGGAAAAATCTGTACTTTTACTTCGTTACTGTGGGCGACGCTCCTCTCGTTACTTTATCTTAATGCAATAAATGTTATAAATGCTTCAGTTTATACCAAACGCGCCGTCTACTTTTCTCTGAGCAATGAGCGATGCCCATTCGTGAATGATTCATTCTTTTCAGTCAATTCTGTTCAAAGGCTTGATCAAACCAGTTGGCAAACAAGTGAATTGGTTCATGAATCAGTTTGAATGAGTCGTTCAGTTCCCTGCCGCACGCGCTGAAGCGGTTCACTCAGAGTTACGTTTAACATCAGCAGCTTTGAAAACGTGGCTATGGAACTGCACTGAATTGAAAGCAAATCTACAAAGGCTATTATTTGCTTGCGATGGAGATCCTTATTAGATGAACGCGTGTGCTGTCTACTGTTTAACAGGTAATAATTTGGGCTACATTCGATTACAGTACACCATACCACTGACATTAGTTTGTTGTATGTCTGTGGCTTATAACAGAGGGGAGTCAAGTTGAATGCAGCTTCCAAAAGACAAAAAAGACGATTAAGATTAGATAAGATTATTAATTTTAATGCAATCACACCAGTGCGAGTACGTTCAGCAAGTCATATCATCAGCTGCTAAATTCAGATCTGTGGTCGCTTGCTGGCGCTGAGCCAGAGACAGACGCGTTTTTACAGCGCTGCACATTAACCAATCACAGGCGGTTCTGTTAAGCCCCTTTCACACTGCACGTCGGACCCGCAATATTCCCGTAACATTGCCTGGTCGCCTTCTGTGTGAAAGCAACCACGTCCCGGAATTGATTACCGAATCGAACCCGGGTCGGGGACATAGTAACATTGCGGTAATCGATCCGGAACGAGCGCTGTGTGAACAAAAGCCAGATCTAATTCGGTATCGAAGTGATGACGCGCGTTATCGCGCGACTTTTTTACCGGCTGTTTTGAAGGAAGATCAACATACGCGACGAAAACATATGTGCAAACTGTAATGAAGCAGAGATCAGTTAGTTCCTCACTTTCCGCGCTGACGCAGAGATCGTTTGCTTGCTTCAGTTAAAGTATAACGTGCCAAGCTTTGTCGACTCTTACGTTACACGTCACGCGCTGATGTCACGTGTCGTTACGGGATCTTCAAGGGTTGTGTGTGAAAGCACGTACATATACCGGGTCATCACTGGCAGTGTGAAAGTGCCAAATCTAGCGACCAGGGAACAATTACAGGAACACTTTACCCCTGTATTTGCCGGAATGGCAGTGTGAAAGGGGCTTTAAGCTTTTGAATGCAATGGCCAATCAGAGGTGTTCCGATGAGTCATCGCTAAAATGCCGGCGCTTCCTTCACTCGCTCACTGACTGAATACCTCTTTCTGGCGAATTCTCTCGTCAGAAACAACAAAGTGCAGATGTGTGTACAAATCTATTATTAAGATAATGATTTTGCAGTGATAACAGTTTCAGTGATTTTAATGGGAGTTTCTGAGAGTGATTGAAATCTAGACTGTCAGTGAAAATGATCTTTAATAATGTAAATGTTATTTTCTCTCTTTCTGAACAATGACAGATTAGTAGCAATATTTATATCACATTAACTTTTTATGTTAAATTCACATTTAATATAAAGTCAGCCGTATTAAAAATATGTTATGGCATGACACCTATATCTGTTACTTAAGTAAACAGACAGGGTTTTATAATAAATTACATACATTGGAGTAAAGGCTGATGAAATATATACATTTATACACAGACACATACATTTTATCTATATATCTAAATAAAAATAGGCTCAATATATATGACCCAAAGTAACTAGTAACTAACTACTTGAGTAGATTTTTTATCCGGTACTCTTTTACTCTTACTCAAGTAACTGTTCAAGACTAGTATTTTTACTTTTACTTGAGTAAATATTTCTAGAAGTACTTTTACTTTGACTTGAGTACAGTTTTTGGGTACTCTACCCACCTCTGATGATGTCTGCGACGACGCAAATCCGGTAATTCTGCAAACCGCAGCGTACTTGATAACTTCAGTCAGCTCGCTTTGACTACTGCAATTTTCCTCTCTGTATACTTACAATAAAATGAAAAAGGATATCAAATACCACTGCCTCCTTTTGTTTTCATTTAAACATAATAACAGCTGCAGAAATGTACTTAGTTCAGGGATATGTGTATATATACAGCCATTACAATGAAACAAAATATCATAAATTTGCCTTTTTTATTTTCATTTTAACATATAGATAAATTGAATTCAGACCAAAGATAACCTGTTAGATTTACCCAAAATGAATTATATTTTATGTTTAACCACTAAAGAGACATCAGAGCCAGCGGTACACATCAGCAGGTCTAGCCGAGGTGAGGCTGCTCTCGGCGGATACATGAGGACTGAGCTCCAGCTGATCGCGTGGAGCTGACCGTCTCCGAGATCGGTGAAACACATTTTTAAATAGGCGCTGTCTTTATAAATAAAGCACAGATTTGAGTTTTAATCAACTACTTTCTCACCTGAAATACTTTTAAAATTACACTTCATGACACAATAACAGTAATATTTTGAAAATGTTGATCCGAATAAATGGTGGTTGAACTCAACCAATGCTGCGTGAACTCAACCAATCAGGATGTTTAGCGCCCAAGTCCCGCCCCCGAAAGTTACGGAACTTTGAAAAAGTACCACCTCGCCAGCAGGGACTTTCTGAGGGGCGTTTTTTTAAAATCTGATCTTATGGCTGTTTGAGAGGAAAAAAATGTAATTACGACTTATAAATGGTCTTTGACTGCTTTAAGTAAAGTAGCATCAGAAAAATGGCAAGATATGGGACTTATTAGTATTGGGCGATATGGTCATTTGTCAAATCGTCATATCGTCAGCCAAAGATACACGATATTATTGTGCTTGTGTGGAGCAAGAGAGAGACTCTATGTTCTTGTCATAGCATAACTATTTGGTGTTTAAAACCACACAGGTGCGCGAGAGAGAGCCTATGTAATCACATAATTAAAAAAATATATACTTTCAAGCAAACTAATAAACTAACGTTAAATATAAAAATACTGTTTAAAACAGCTAGTTCATATATAGTTGGACGCAACTGTCATATCACGTGTCCTGTGACAAATCTGCCGCATCTGCACACGGACGTTATCAGTCTAAATGTTCTGCAAAATCAGACAACGGTGAAAAACAATAGTAGATTTCATCAGGTCCAACAGTTTAACACTAATATTGGACATAAACGAACACGTTATAAATTATTTGAAACCGGTAAGTTGATATATTTGGAATAAAGTTGAACTGAACTGCATCAGTCATACAGCGCTCCGGACTGCTCCCCTCATGACGTGTCCGACGCACCGCCACAGAAACAAGAATGAGATGCATTCTAACATAACTGTGGTATTAAACTAAGTTAGTTAGGGCTCGTTTAAAATATTGCACACATACAGGTCATTCAGATTACTTGTTAAAGTGCAATGAAATACCTTCTATCTGCAGATGATGTACATCTGTTTGAGGATGGAGACTTTGTAATGGCCAAAACCCTGAGTTTTGTGCATGAAAATAATAACCAGGTGGCAGAGCGCAAACTTATTCATAGTTGTTCTCACATAGTCCTTCTCCGTCATCACCACATAGTGTGCGTTATAAGTTAAGTGATCAGTCTCGGTGTACACGCGTGCTGTGTGTGTTTGTGTGTGTGAAATGCGGTGCTGAAGTGAAATAGCTTTTAGTGAAATTTATAATAGGCCGCCAAATAAAAATAACAATAGTTATTATTATTATAATTTAATACATTAATAGGAGAATGAGCCTAATATCATCTTGACTTTCGACAGAGAAATCTGCTTACGTCTATCTCTGACTATCGTCGATACACGATACTATCTATCGGCACAACCCTAGGACTTATACATTATAACTATGAGAAATACAGGAAATACAGCTGGTCATATAATTAGAATATAATCAGAAAGTTGATTTCAATAATTCTTTTCAAAAAGTGAAACTTGTATATTATATCAATTCATTACACACAGACTGATATATTTCAAATGTTTATTTCTTTTATTTTTGATTATTATAACTGACAACTGACAACAAAGGAAAATCCCAAATTCAGTATCTCAGAAAATTTGAATATTGTGAAAAGGTTCAATATTGAAGATGGTGCCACACTCTAATCAGCTAATTAACTCATAACATGTGCAAAGTCTTTTAAATGGTCTCTCAGTCTAGTTCTTTATGCTACACAATCATGGGAAAGACTGCTGACTTGACAGTTGTCCAAAAGACAACCATTGACACCTTTTCTGATGAAAGTAAATTTTGCATTTCCTTTGGAAATCAGGGTCCCATAGTCTGGAGGAAGAGAGGAGAGGCACACAATCCAGGTTGCTTGAGGTCCAGTGTAGAGTTTCCACAGTCAGTCATGGTTTGGGGTGCCATGTCATCTGCTGGTGTTTGTCCACTGTGTTTTCTGAGATCCAAGGTCAACACAGCCATATACCAGGAAAATTAAGAGCACTTCATGCTTCCTTCTGCTTACCAACTGTATGGAGATTTCATTTTCCAACAGGACTTGCCACCTGCACACAGTGCCAAAGCTACCAGTACCTGGTTTAAGGACCATGGTATCCCTGTTCTTAATTGACCAGCAAACTCGCCTGACCTTAACCCCATAGAACCCCATATTGTATCTATGGGATATTGTGAAGAGGAAGATGCAATATGCCAGACCCAAGAATGCAGAAGAGCTGAAGGCCACTATCAGAGCAACCTGGGCTCTCATAACACCTGAGCAGTGCCACAGACTGATCGACTCCATGCCACGCTGCATTGCTGCAGTAATTCAGGCAAAAGGAGCCCCAACTAAGTATTGAGTGCTGTACATGCTCATACTTTTCATTTTCATACTTTTCAGATTTCTAAAAATCCTTTTTTTGTATTGTTTTTCAGTAATATTCAAATTTTCTGAGATAAATAAGGATTTTCCTTAGTTGTCAGTTTCACTTTTTGAATGGAATTAGTGAAATAAATCAGCTTTTTGATGATATTCTAATTATGACCAGTACCCTTTATAATCCATTGTAAAAGTGGATGCAATGTGTTCATTGTGTTATAAATCTTCATAATCTTAAAAGCTATAGCGACAAATAAGTAAATATTATAATATGTTGTATCATCTCATGAAAATTCCATGTTTTTTTTTTTAATAATGCTATATGCATTTATTATAATGGCTTAAGAAACTCTTATAATGGATTATAAATACGGGCTTCATAGAAAGTGTTACCGTTACATTCATATAGTGCTTTTCTCGGTACTCAAAGCACTTTACATGAAAGGGGGAATCTCCTCGTCCACCACCAGTGTTCAGCGTCCACCTGGATGATGTGACGGCAGCCATATTGCGGTAAAACGCCCAAATACACACCAACTTATCGGTGGAGAGGAGAAAGAGTGTAGCCAATCAATGTATGGGGATGATTAGGAGGCCATGATGGTCAGAGGCCAATGGGGAAATTTGGGATTTTTAAAAATAACAGAGTCAGGACTTTGGTTTAATGTCTCATCTGACCCCAGAAGATTAATTCTATTGACAGTTATAAAGTTTCAAGTAATTTAAGATCGTTTGTTGTAATAGAAACAATCTTTAGAATAAAAGCAAATGGGGGACAACTTTTTTTTCAACAAAGTGTATGTAAGATAATGTTGTAGTTGATGAAATGTATTGAATAGTTCTCCTTGTAGAAACATGTGGTTTGTGTATGTAATGTTTTAAAACTTATATTTTTACATTTGCAGGAAGGTTTAGTTCATAAAATTGTATCAGAAAGAACCAACTTTTTTCAAGTTACTGACAAGTGAACTGTTTTTGCTTTTATTTCAGAGTTTATTGAAGAAAGTGAGGAGAACAAAAAATGGAATGAAATTGAGGAGAAAAATCATGTCAAAACTGGAGAAAAACCTTTGAGAGCTAAGAAAACTTTCACATGCACTCAGTGTGGAAAGAGTTTCACATACAAATGTCATCTTGATTTTCACATGAGAATCCACACTGGAGAGAAACTGTTCACTTGTAAACAATGTGGGAAGAGTTTTACACAAAAAAGAAGCCTTATGGCACATATGAGGATCCACACTGGAGAAAAACCTTACAAGTGTTCACACTGTGACAAGAGATTCAGTGATTCAGGAGACCTGAAAAAACATGAGAGGATCCACACTGGACCAAAACCTTATGAGTGTTCACATTGTGACAAGAGATTCAGACACCCATCGTTTCTGAAAACACATGAGAAGATCCACACTGGAGAGAAACCTTATAAGTGTTCACATTGTGACAAGAGATTCAAACAGTCATCACATCTAAAAACACATGAGAGGATCCACACTGGAGAGAAACCTATTAAGTGTTCACATTGTGACAAGAGATTCAGTAGGTCAGCAAACCTAAAAACACATGAGAGGATCCATACTGGAGAGAAACCTTACAAGTGTTCACATTGTGACAAGAGATTTAATCAATCAACACATCTAAAAAGACACGAGTGGATCCACACTGGAGAGAAACCTTACACATGTAATCAGTGTGAGAAGTGTTTCACACGCTCATCACAACTTAAGGATCACATGAACATCCACGCTAGAGAGAAACTGAGCTCATGTGATCAATGTAATAAAACATTTTTGAGCGCTTCAGACCTGAAGAAACACCTGACAGTTCATACAAAGGAGAAGCCATATTCATGTTATTTGGGTGGAAAGAGTTTTTCTAATTTTTCAGTTTTGAAAATACATCAGAAAACACATACTGGTGTAAAAAAGCACAAGTGCTCAGAGTGTGAAATCACTTTTACTTCAGCGGGTGGTTTAAAACAGCATGAGAGGATCCACACTGGAGAAAAACCTTATGAGTGTTCACACTGTGACAAGAGATTCACTCAGTTGTCAAACCTGAAAACACATGAGAGGATCCACACTGGAGAAAAACCTTATGTGTGTTCACATTGTGACAATAGTTTCAGTCAGTCGTCAAACCTGAAAACACATGAGAGGATCCACACTGGAGAGAAACCGTATCACTGCACTGAATGTGGGAAGCGCTTCAGTCATTCATCTGCTCTACACATACATACAAAAAACTATCACAGTAAGGCCCCGTACAAACAAAGATGCCTTTAGCTGTATATGTACAAATTTTGTATCCTATTGGTGTGTCCTCTAGACGGATCCAGTGTTTTGGCAGCATGAAACTACAAATTTTTTCTTAACGGGTCCCAGAGTGGATCGATCTGATGTGTTTACAATGTGTTTACAATCTGCTTTTAAAGAAATATTGTAGTATCATGCTACAGTGTACATTTTGTCAGCTGCAGTTCTGGAGTCTCAGTCTGAACTGTACAACATCACATGCATTCACATCAGTGTTACATCGGCTTTAGAGTTACTCTCACGGGTCACTGCACTTATTCACAGACACAAAAGTACATTATTTGCATGTGCTTTAAAGCCTTGCTGGTTAAATGTTTCATTCATGCGCTGGTCTGATGTATGCCTTTTCTGAGCGTCACATACACCCGAAGCGTGCGCACCAAAAAGCCTGTCAAACAGCGCCTGATCTCTGAACTAAGTTATCTTTTGTGCTTATACTGTCAAAACACAGAAGGTTCACAAGTAGACTAATAATAAAATGAAAGTAAGCAGTGGAGATGGAACTTTTTTTTGTGCAAGAAGTTTTCTGGGGAAAAAAAACCATATTCCTTCTGGTTCGCTAATGTGTTATTTCACCAACAATTCGTGGCCTATGCCTTGATGGAATGGTATGGTAGTTTGTGCATTTCCATGTTATGTTTTGTTACTTGTAAGATACTTTGTGTTGTACGTTGCCATGACATTCAAATGCACACAAAACTTCTATGATGGTACCTCAACCTTTCACAGACACACAGTGAAATTAATGTTGAATTGATTTGCTTGTTAAGGTATTGTAAACTCATGAGGTAAGAAAAACTTAAAAGCATACTCATATATCTTAAATCTTATGGTTACATTATCCTAAGTATTTAAACCATCAGAGAAGCGTTCTGTATGAAAGCTATACAAAACACAGTTTGTCATTGAAATCAAATCATTGTTTGAATTGTGAATGTAGCCTCTCAAGAAAAGCTTTAAGACCTTGCAGAAATACTCTGCCGCCTGAACGCTCCCACTTCACTTGTTCTAACGGCAATCCACGGAAGAGAATTTGGTCCTTGCAATAAAAAAATTAAAAAAACCTCTTGAGATTAAAGTCATTACATTTTGAGAGAAATGTCGAAACTAAATATTGAGAATAAACTTGTTAAATTACAAGACAAAAGTGAAATAAAATAAAATGAAATAAAACTATTTTTTAAGGGTAATAAAATGAAGTGCAAAGAGAAAAATCACTCTCTATTCTTGACTTAAAAAGAATTACAGTTTTAAATATTACAGTTGCTTTAGGAATCAGTCTATATAGTGTTTTATTTTTAGATTTGTTCATAGCAGGAACATTCAAGAAATGCAAAGTAAACCTTTTGTACCTGAAAATAAGCCATTGTTTGTTTTATTCGTTGTTGTAATGTATTGCTATATTTAAATTTACTTTGTTCATCTTATTTCTGATTTAAAAAAACACACACACAAAGTAAAGATTAACAGTTTATTGAACAGAAGGGTGCACACTTATGTTTCTTTGTTTGTACCTCATCTGAGTCCTAGAGTCTCTGGCCATGGAGTGAACGGTCACATTCCTTGTGTCACCAACATTTAAGTAAATGTTAAAATGCACATTTTGTTGTGAATCTTTTTGTTATTTGGGATTTCTGTTAAAGTGTTATCTGATTGTTTTCTTTTTCATTTTGTTTGGTAGAAGCTACATGGGTATATTTAGAGGTTGTTGGTACTACCCAGTCAGTCGGTTTATCATCTGAGCTGATTTCAGTTCTTACATTGTATTGTTACTCTGCTAGCAGGGCAGATTTATTCTTTTTGTAGGCCTGTTTTAGTTCAGTTATTTTTCCTTTGTTTTAGTTGAGTTTGCAGGAATTATGTTGAACTGGACTTTTGATATATCTGCTTTTGTGGATTTAATTAACATTTTTGTTATTGTTTTGGTGGAAGAATAAATCAACAATTTTTTCCCACAACTGTCCTGCTTGTCCTTGGCTACCACCACAGTATCTTTGTTCTTAATTATTAACACACTATCCCCACGGGTCCTTGAAGGTTTGTGAATCTGAATTTCTTTAAAAAAAATCATACATGGATATAGGTTCTTGAAATTTTCTGGAAAAAAATCTATATTCCCTCTGGTCTGCTATAGGCGGTTCCATATTTACATCTGACACTAACCCTCGCGAGATCGTTGGGTATGGCGCAAAACTTAAAAGCGACAAACATTTCTGGTTGTAAGTAAATATAGTTTTTGGCATCTTAAACATGGGGAAAAGGTTTTCCGATACCAAAAGCTAATGCGACCTAGATAGGAACAATGTTGTGTGCCGTTTTGCGTTGTGTCGGCAAGATGCAACTCGACTGTGAGTTTCCATTCATTTCCAGTGGAGGAGGATCTCAGAAAAAACTGGCACGTTCAGATCAGGACAGATGACTTCCAAGTCAACAAAAACACAAAGGGGTGTAGCGTTCATTTCAGACCTGATGACTTTATGGAAGGGGCTCGTCTGAAAAAAAGGTGTTTTCCCTACACTGTTTGAGTGGAACCACTACCACGAGTTGCCGCCGAGGTTGAGTGTTTGGGAACATCGAGAGAGACCGCTGACCCCTAATCCTGACTCGGACGCAGAACAGGAAGATACTGTAGGGGTGGGCGTTATGGAAAAAATCTCATACCACAGTTTCTTTCAGAAATATCACAATTCACGATTTTTATCACGATTCTTTGTTATGTTGGTTTTACTATTTTGCAAGTTGTCTGAACATTACAGCCAAATTAATTTCACTTCAATCAGGACCACTTCCGTCAAGTATATTTATGACAATTATAATTGCATACAGTTAAAGGGTTAGTTCGCCCAAAAATGAAAATTATGTCATTAATAACTCACCCTTATGCTGTTCCAAACATGTAAGACCTCCTTTTATCTTCGGAACAGAGTTTAAGATATTTTAGATTTAGTCCGAGAGCTCTCAGTGCCTCCATTGAAGCTGTGTGTACGGTACACTGTCCATGTCCAGAAAGGTAAGAAAAACATCATCAAAGTAGTCCATGTGACATCAGAGGGTCCGTTGGAATTTTTTGAAGTATCGAAAATACATTTTGGTCCAAAAATAGCAAAAACGACGACTTTATTCAGCATTGTCTTCTCTACCGTGTCTGTGCGAGAGAGAGTTCAAATCAAAGCAGTCTGGATCTGGTTCACAAACGAATCATTCAGTTCACCAAATCGAAATGAATCGTTTTAAACGGTTCGCATCTCCAAAAAGTGACAAAAAGTGAGCGACTGCTTCCAATGAAGAGACTGTAAAGAAAAAACAAAGTTAGATCGGATTACTGGTTCAGTCGGTGGAGTTGGGGTTGAAGGAGGGAGTTAATTGCAAGCAGCAATGCGATGGAAGAGACCCTAAAGAATGGGAATTTAAATAGACCGTAGTTGATAGGTGTCAAGACTGGTTTTGTGCACGTTAGCTGATGCAAGCATGACTAACGTGTCCTGACTGAACTAACGCGATGCTCGATTATTATAAAGACAAAGTCTTTCAAGGTTAAAAAAAAGAAAAAAAGCTAATATTTAAGTCACAGAGGATAAAGATAAATATCTTTGTTATTATTTATTTATTTAACAAAGATTAAAGAATGACAAAGATAAACATTACAACTACACATAATATGCAAATAAAACAAACAGTGCTTTATTTCAGGTACAGTAGGTGTATTTAGCAGGAGCATTCATCAAATTGAATGAACAAATATAAAAATAAAACGCCATATAAACTGATTCCTAAAGCAACTGTATTAAATTTATTCAGTCAAGAGCAGTGAATGATTTTTCTCTTTTTGTTGTTTTATTAATGTCAAACAGTTCACCCCAAAATAAAAATTCTGTCACCTGTCAATTCTGTCACAGTGTTTTGTTTTTATACCAACATTTACCTATAAAAAGTAGTTTTAAACCTGAATAAGTTTCTTTCTTCTGAACATAAATGCTATTTGGGGGTACATGGAAAACCAAACAGTTGCTGGTCCACAGTGACTTCCATATTATTTTTTTCTACTATCAAATTAAATGTGGACCAGCAACTGTTGGGTTACCCATATTTTGTGTTCAGTACAAGAAAGAAATTAATACAGGTTTGGGACAACGTCACAGTGAGTAAATAATGACAAATTAAATTTTGGGGTGATCTATCCCTTTAATGACAGTCGCATGTTTATTAAGTCTACTGTCCCTTTAAGACCTGCACGCATCTAATATACAGGCACGTATTTGTTTTTCTCTCAACTGATTACTTTAAGTTTAGACATAACCAACTGAGTATACATGTAAAACTTTGTGTGTTTTAGTAGTAGTAGTAGTAGTAGCCCTTTATTGTCACTAGTCACAAGTACCAGCGAAATTAGCCATCAACCTGTCCATACATACATACATACATACAATATGACAGTGGGGTAGACAGGACAGGAAGACAGGGTATTTGAGGAAGAAATAAGTACAGCATAACATTAGGTAAGTGAGGAGAAAAAAACCCAACACCCAGACTATGCTCCTTATGGGAGCACAGTATGAGAACAGGAAAAACACCTCAGCACAAAAAAGCACATAATCAATACACCATAGACACACGACTTTGCAACTGGGTATGGAACTTGGGGTGGTTGAGGTAATCCAGCGCAGGCAAACAGCCATCCGGTCCAGCGCTAGTCACAGACCCGCCTGCCAGACTGGCGGAACAAAGCGGCGAAGGCGGGGGATGGGGGTTGGGAGGGTGAATGCATATCTGTATATGTGTAAGAGTTTGTGTATTTGTAGGCCTGGAGAGTTGAGACTCTCTCTAGATGCCTCAGTCAGCAGATTTTACAGCGTCACAGCAAGTTGCCATGGAGACGTCCTTGGTCAGGTCCTAGACAGAGTCAACAATCAGCAGGTGTCTGTGGGAAAGGGTGGAGGAATGCAAGAGAAGTCAAGCTGCCCTGCTCGCCTGGGAGATTTTTGTCATCCAGCCAAGGCTGGTAAAGAAAGCCAAAAGAAGATAAGATACCATTTGTTTGGTCTAGTAGCCGCATTTCTTTTCACGGTCACTATGATTTTTCATTGTCCATTGGTCTCCAAATTCTCCAATTTCTTTTCCAAATCCATGAGCTTCTTCATGATGTTATCCATATTGCGGTTAATAGTCTCAGTCTCAATGCTGACCGCTTTGCCCACTACTTCAATCATGACGGGCAGCCTTGTGAGGCTTTGGACGGCTGTTCCCGTCTTCTTAATTTTCCGATAACCCAGGGCAAAGCCTAATCCAATCAGCAGAAGACCTTATCATGGTTCCGAATAGGTAGATGTCTTCAATGTCCTCCACGGAAAGAGTCGCCAGACACACGACCCGCCAATTCGCCCACGCGTCCATCATGTAGCCAGCTGCAAACGTTCCGGCAGGGCAGTCAGGTTCCCCCGAACCCAGGCTTCTCGTCGAGAAGATGGTGTCAATTGCATTGAGAGACCAGTTTATCAGATCCATATTCCAGTTTAGGAGAGCAGTGCAGAGAGAGTCTCTCAAGTAGACAAGACGAGAAAAACAAGCGAAGCAAGGAAAGGCAGGGAGGGAGAGGAAAGAAATGTGACCGCCTCCGTTGAGAGCAAGAGAGAAGAGTTTTGACAGTAGTAGCGCAAAAGATAGCTTAGTTCAATAATCAGGGGCTGTTTGAAAGGCTTTAGCATGCACCTTTCGGGTGTATGCGGTGCTCAGAAAAAGCACAGGTCAGAACAGCTCACAAATTAACACATTTTCAATTAGGCGGACACATGCTCTTTTTGTGATTAACTTGTGGTATGTTGACATTTCTATCCACCCCGCTACATGATAGGTCTGTGTGGCATCAGACAAATAAGAGAGGCACCAATTGGTCATATGGAGATAGACATGCTATTCGGCATGCTCTAACTGAAAAAATCTGAATTCCCAATCTGACTGACGCATCACAGGGGATTAGAAAACATGATCATGTATGCCGTGTTCGTATGACCTACATACAAGAGCCCCAAACTGAACAAGCCCAGGTGGAAGGTCCCAAAGCTGTCACTCGCGAGCCCAGTATGCACAGTATAACACTATTCTCTGACCTTATCTCACTAGATCCCAATGGCATTATGATGGTGGATATTGGAGATTAATTTCCATGGGGAATGAGGTCTTCCATCCACAGTTTAGGGGCTTTAATGGCACTGCTGGCCCCTTCCAAGCAAGGTGTAAACATGGGGCCTGTCCAAATGCCTCAGCGGAAGGGAAGGGTCCTG
This sequence comes from Carassius auratus, assembly GCF_003368295.1. Lineage (NCBI taxonomy): Eukaryota > Metazoa > Chordata > Actinopteri > Cypriniformes > Cyprinidae > Carassius > Carassius auratus. The sequence continues at coordinate 273,472 of NW_020528270.1, read as the reverse complement.
CAGTACTCCAGAGACCAGCTGCAGGAACTGCAGGCTCAGTTTGATGCACTAGAGTCACTTGGTGTTTGTCATAAGCTTGAGGACATTGATGTCAATGTGGAATATGTCAACCCATCGTTTCTTGTCAAATAGGCTAACGGGGGGTTTCGTCTTGTTTCAGCATTTGCTGATGTGAGCTGTTATAGCAAACCCCAACCATCACTGATGCTGAATGTAGATGCCACACTGCATCTGATAGCTCAGAGAAGATATATCGTTGCGACAGACATCACCTAGGCATTCTGCCATATTCCACTTTCCAAATATTCTATGAAGTACTGCGGAGTAGCCACGTCATTTAATGGAGTCTATGTATGTGCCATGGGCATGCATGACTTGGAAACCAGATTACAGTTAACCTGTTGCGTGCTCGGCGACCTCCTTTAGCAGGGAAAGATGGCCAAGGTCGCTGATGACCTGTACTGTGGTGCCAATACCCCTGAGAATCTTCTTTCAGTGTGGAAAAAGGTCTTAGTGGCCCTCCTGCCATCCAGTCTGTGCTTATCTCCCAGTAAGATGATCGTTGCCCCAGTCCAGACCAATATTTTGGGGTGGGTCAGGAATCAGGGTTCTATTTGTGCATTTCAACATTGGCATCGTGCCCCCCCTTCTGCGACTGTTATTGGCCTATAGTCCTTTATTGGTGCGTATTATTGGCCCTAGCTATAGCCGCTGCCCTGAAGCACTTTGGTCCATATACAGGTGCATCTAAGTAAATTAGAATGTGGTGGAAAAGGTCATCTATTTCAGTAATTCAACTCAAATTGCTAAACTTGTATATTAAATAAATTCAGGGCACACAGACTGAAGTTTAAATCTTTGGTTCTTTTAATTGTGATGATTTTGGCTCACATTTAATGAAAACCCACCAAACTCCACAAATTAGAATACTTCATAAGACCAATAAAAAACATTCTCTATGGGGTTCAGGTCAGTTTGCTGGCCAGTCAAGCACACCAACACCATGGTCATTTAACCAACTTTTGGTGCTTTTGGCAGTTTGGGCAGGTGCCAAATCCTGCTGGAAAATTAAATCTGCATCTTCTAAAAGCTGGTCAGCAGTAGGCTTGCTGCGATAGATGGTGTTGACGGTGTTACCGGTTTTAAGCCGCAACACTGGTTACATGATTTTCCACAGTGACACCGTCCCCACCGTCGTTTAGTTTTTTTTTTAAGTATTCATTTTTTCTTAAATATTTATTTGAATTAATTAAAAATAATAGTTATAAATAATTTAATTTTAAAGAGAGCATATACTATAATTAAAAACTGAATGCAGCCATAATGCTGTGTGCCAAGAGACAGCCACATCACAGATCAGCATAACTGCGTCATCTCTTCTCCCTGTGCTTCATGTCATTAAAGACAACACATTTGCCCCATTGGATGAGGATGATCAACTGACAGCCAACCTGAAAGCCTGAATCATATCTATTTTAGATGAGAAATATGAAGCTCTGCCAGAAGCAAGCCAGCAGTTTATGCGCTAGATAATATTCCTGGACCCGTGACTATGACACTACGACTACGACATGAATATTGAAGAGCCCAAGAAGATGACAGAGGAAGAAACGATCATCCTTGGTCGGAAAGCGCAGTCAACGCACACCGTGAGAGAAGGAGAACAAAATGAAGAGGAAGCCAAAGTTGAGTCGCAGACCCCCCCCCCCCCCCATAAAAACTATGCAAGCACTATTAATAAATGGCAATTTATAGTGTTTTTTATTTTTATGTTTTTAGAGTGCCGATTTGTCATTATGTAGGCTATGTTTTATATTTGTTTATTATTCATGTGGTTTTATCTTATTTAAACTTTGTGTAATTTATTTAGGCATATTTTATTTTCTTATTAGTTTTAAAAACTTTCTAATATTGGCTAGGTAATAAAAGTTCTATGGTTATTAGTTTAAGTCCACAGTTTGCCGATTTGCCGTGATGCCGATTTTATTTAGACTATGCATAGTGGTATTTTTATTTTTTTTAAACATGCATCTTTATCAGAGTTTTATAATAACAACAAAATAAAATTATTTAAAAAATATACATATATAACGTATACAATGGTAGAATTTTAGGACATGTCCAAAAGATGTGTGCTGGTTTGCGTCCCTACTACGACAGACCCTCCAACAGTCTTTAAGTATCCTAAGTTGTTTACTCTTCAAAAAGGAGTGATGAAAAGCCTTATAAAACACATCCAATTAAATCCTCTCCACTGTTTGGAGTTGGTGGAGGTCTGGAGTAGACAGCATGTTTGGTACCATTCCTCCTCTAAGAGGACAATCTTAAATTCAGACTCCCATTTTGCTTTTACATAGAATGTAGTGTTTTTCAAGTTCTCCATCAGACTCCGATAGAGTTTAGACACAATCTTATTAGTCTTTTGTTGATAAGGGCCACACATTATTTCAATAAGAGTGTTTACCACGTCAGAAGAAATCCCCTTAATTTCTTTGCAGTTGTAATCTCTCAATTGTAAGAATCTGAATAGGTCCTGGTTATTTAGATCAAAACTATCCTTTAGCTCCTGAAAACTCTTAATCTTGTTATTTTTAACAGCTATGCAGAAAGCTGTCAAGTCCTGTCATAAATACCCGGCTTGAATCTATTGCGATCCATCTTAGTATATTTTTAATCATTTTTAAGTTTCTATTCCTTAATCAAAGAGAACCATATCTCAAGAGAAAATGTAACTATAGGACTCAGACCCTTTCTTAGAGTGTCATCTAGGCCTTCCTCCCCCAACAGGGTTTGAACATTATAATCTGGAACAAAAGTCTCAATATCTTTCCTTCGTGCAATAAGAGTTATCACACCAAAGGCACAAAGGTCGTAGTTGTGCAGCTTGAAAGTACAGTTTTAAGTTTTGCAAAGCCATTCCACCTTTCTCTTTTGGCAGATGCAAAGTAGAGAGACGTATTCTGGGGCTTGATGTATCTTGCCTTCTTCTCTACTATTTGATTAAGTAATTCTTCTATTTGTATTTGTACTTCCGTTATCTGTTTTTGTGTATTTAATTATCTTTTATGCTTAAATTTATTTTCTTACTCTTTCAAAGTATTCATAAATTTTTCATACTTCTCTTTTATAACTCTCGAGTTGTGCAGTTATAGCTATTAGTTTTCCCCGCAGCACAACCTTAAATGCATCCCAGAGAATTAAAGAGTCAACTTCCCCATTATCATTTTCTCTAAGAAATGTATCAATTTCTTGCTAAATATCGTTCACAATTTTCTCATTGTTAAGAAAACCCACATTGAGCTGCCACACAGAGTTTTTGGGTATGAAGTCTATTTGGATAGTTAAGAAAATTGTATTATGATCAGAAATATCAGCGACTCCAATCTTACAGTCCAATACTCTGTAACATGTTTCCTTTTGCATTAGAGTAATGAGTATAGTCTCTTTGTATGGGTTGTAATAGCCTCCATACATCTACAAGTCCAATTTCTTTAAGTGTAGTGTTTACAAATTCTCCAATTGCTTTTTTATTTCTGATTTGACTAGTTGTGTCCAGATTATAATTCAGTATTACATTTAAGATCCCCACCACAAATACAAATTCCCTCAGATTCTAGAGATAACATCGAATAAGTCTTTTAAAAAAAGTGTCTGTCGTTATTTGGAGGTGCATATATATATAAACTAAAATCAATTTGCTGTTTTCAGCTTTGCCCTTCACTATAACATAACGCCTTTGTTTTTTATATGTCAAATTTCAACGACTTCGAGATGAAGATGACTACAGCTCTTTTGTGACTATAAGAACTGTGGCATATTTTCTCATATCCAAATTTGTTACATTTCTCGTGCTATTGTGGTGACAAATGGGTTTCCTGTAGAAAGATAACGTGCTTATTTTCTTTCTTTTTTTTGTCATTACCCTTGCTCTTTTGATTGCATTCCCAAGACCGTTTACATTCAGTGACATTATTTCAAGTTTTTGTATCATCAGATAATAATAAAATAAAATGTATCTCTTCCTCCTCCCAAAGCCTCCAAAACGAAAAGCAACAAAAAAAGAACTAAAGAACACACGGAAGTATACTTAAAATGAACACAATGACTTCCAAAATGAGGTACTAGAAGTACACTCTGGGTTGTAATCCCAACATTAAGTGAAGGGGAAAAGCCTCGCACGAAGCGAGGGCCCCCTCCCAGAACTAGTTATAACACAAAAAAATGTTTCACTCATTCCAGCTCAAACTTGTCATCCTCAAAGTAGGGTAAATATATTCCTAACGCCTAGAATATCATCAACTTTTTAAAGTACAACCGTAGATCTAATCAGCACGTTTATGTGTGGGTTAATGGTCCCAAAATACACAAATGAAAAGCACCTGTAGGACATGCCAAAATTTTGTTAGGGCGGGGAACGTTGAAACTCCTGTAGTCGATCGCGTACGCATTTGATAGTTCCCTTGTCTCTGTGGCGAGGGGCAGGTTGCCATGGTGATGCGTTCTCCAGCTGATCCAGCAGGACAGCTGTGTCGAGACCTCCGCGATCCTGGGTTTCTTCCACCTCGATTTCCTGATTTCTCATTTACTTTTCACTTCGGAGTAGGTTTTCAACGAGGGTCGTTGCGGAGTTGCCCTCTTCTCCTTCACGGACCCCGTAAATTTTCAGATTATTCCTTCTCCCCCTTGATTCCAGGTCGTTAATCTTGTCCAAGATCTTCTTTTGCTCCTTTAGTGATTGTTTGAGCGTGTCTTGCTAAAGAGTGCCTTGAAAAAGGCATTTAGTAGATGGGCAACAAGATCTGGTTTAGGCTCCGGCATGAGCGGCTTGGAAATTCACAACTAAACGTGTTGCCATGGACATGGACATGGATGAGCTCTGGTAGCTCAGCAGAGACGTGTAGAGACTCTGGTAGATCCGTGGGGTTTTGACTGGATTCAGGAAGATCAACGGTGACTTGACTCTGCTAATGAAGATCAACGGTGACTTGACTTTGCTCATGAAGATCATTGGTGAGTTGACTTTGCTCATGATGATCAATGGTGACTTGACTTTGCTCATTAATATCAATGGTGACTTGACTTTCCTCATGAAGATCAATGGTGACTTGCCCTTGCTCATGAAGAACACTGGTGACTTGACTTTGCCCATGAAGATCAACAATGACTTGACTTGACTCCCGAGGTCTAACTGTGGTAATGCTTAGCTCATGAGTGTTAATGGTGACTCGACCTGACTCTGGGGTGTTAACAAGAACCTGACTCGACTCTGGAGGGTCAACGGGAACATGACTCGGCTCTGGAGGGTCAACGGGAACCTGACTCGGCTCTGGAGGGTCAACGGGAACCTGACTCGGATCTTGCGCCGTGGCGCTGGGCTGGCGACCACCTTGTGCTGTGGCACTGGGGTGGCGGCCAAATTGTGCAGTGGTGCTGGGCTGGCGGTCTTCCTGTCTGTAGACCCCGGTCTAGAGTCGGCCATCCCACTGGGAGAGACAGGTGTGACTGGGGTGTCCCACTGAGACTGATGTTGTATGTACAGAATGCACCCCCAAAAATCAAAGGCCTCCAGCTCATCCAATTACCTATGCGTCACAGGGTTGTCTAAACAGATGTTAAAAAAGTCTTTCATGGCCGTATCCCAACCCCACCTCCAAGGTCCAGAACTCTTTTGCCAGACCACCCACCTCATTCCCCCTTTGACGGAGGGTGGTTCATTTGATGAATCTTGCCCTCCACTTCTCCATACTGGCTGGGGAACAGATATGAAGTCCCACACCGCTGGATCTAGACATGATTGAGTCCTTCTGTAACGACTGGGAAACGGGAGACGAGAGATCCAAGAGCAGTGTGAGTTATTGGGTAATCCAAAATCAGAATCAAACAAGCAGGGGGTCATAACCAAAATCAGTCCAAAAAACAAACAAACAAACAAACAAACAAACAAACAAACAAACAGGAACTTCGAAATACTAGGAACGCGAGGAAACCAGGAGACGGAAAGTAAGGACTCCATAACACAAACAGAAACAGACCAGTATAAATAGGCAGGATAATGACTATGAAAGTGAAGACACCTGAGTGCAATTTACAAGTGTGCAATTACCGTAATGAAGGGACAAGGCTTTGTGGGAAATGTAGTGCCTGCGGTGAGGTGCCTATGGGGAAGTAAGACCAATAATGGACACCCAGGGAAACACAGACCAGACACCGTAACACCCAATTCCAAAAAAGTTGGGACACTGTACAAATTGTGAGTAAAAAAGGAATGAAATAATTGACAATTCTCATAAACTTATATTTTAAATACAAAAGAATATAGATAATATATCAAATGTTGAAAGTGAGACATTTTGAAATGTCATGCCAAATATTGGCTCATTTTGGATTTTATGAGTGCAACACATTCCAAAAAAGTTGGGACAGGTAGCAATAAGAGGCCAGAAAAGTTAAATGTACATGTAAGGAACAGCTGGAGGACCAATTTGCAACTTATTAGGTCAATTGGCAACATGATTGGGTATAAAAAGAGCCTCTCAGAGTGGCAGTGTCTCCCATAAGTCAAGATGGGCAGAAGATCACCAATTCCCCCAATGCTGTGGTGAAAAATAGTGGACCAATATCAGAAAAGAGTTTCTCAAAAAAAAAAATTGCAAATAGTTTAAAGTTTTAATCATCTACAGTGCATAATATCATCCAAAGATTCAGAGAATCTGGAACAATCTCTGTGTAAGGGTCAAGGCCCTGACTATAAGTCACACTTTTTTTCATAGTTTGGCTGGTCCTGCGACTTATATATATATATAAACTTTATTACAGGCTCTAGATCCAACAACAAGACAAACAACATAACAGAAGGAATAGATACATAAACACATAAAAAACATACTTTGATTCATGAGAGTCTTAACAGGCACCCATGCCAATGTTTCCACAAATATGATTTATATCTAACTGAGCTGCACCTAGGGCTTGTGAGCATAATTATAATATATTTACATTTACATTACATTTATTCATTTAGCAGACGCTTTTATCCAAAGCGACTTACAGATGAAGACAGTGGAAGCAATCAAAAACAACAAAAAGAGCAATGATATATAAGTGCTATAACAGGTCTCAGGTAGGTTAACACAGTACACGTAGCATGGGATTTTAAATAATATAATAAATAAAAAGAAAACAGATAGAATAAAAAATAAAAGAATAGAGCAAGCTAGTTAGAGGTCTTTACACATACACACACATACATAAACAATTGCATAATAAATGAAAAGAAAATAGAATACAAAAAGATTAGAAAGGTTGTCAGATTTTTAAAGAATAGAATTAGAATAGTGAGTGTTAAAGTTAGAGGGTCAAATAAAGATGGAAAAGATGGGTTTTTAAGCCGATTCTTGAAGATGGCTAAGGACTCAGCTGCTCGGATTGAGTTGGGGAGTTCATTCCACCTGAAGGGAACATTTAATTTAAAAGTCCATAAAAGTGACTTTGTGCTTCTTTGGGATGGCACAATCAAGCGACGTTCACTTGCAGAACGCAAGCTTCTAGAGGGCACATAAGTCTGAAGTAACAAATTTAGGTAAATGGGTGCAGAGCCAGTGGTAGTTTTGTAGGAAAACATCAATGCCTTTAATTTTATGCGAGCAGCTATTGGAAGCCAGTGCAAATTGATAAACAGAGGTGTCACGGAACAAGAGCTTGAACAAGGAGTTGTGCAGCCTGTTCTGAAAGAAAGGGCTTGATCTTCTATGTTGAATAAAGCAAATCTGCAGGATCAGACAGTTTTAGCAATGTGGTCTGAGAAAGTCAGCTGATCATCAATCATAACTCCAAGGCTTCTAGCTGTTTTTGAAGGAGTTATGATTGAAGTGCCTAACTTGATGGTGAAATTGTGATGGAATGATGGATTTGCTGGAATCACAAGCAGTTCTGTCTTGGCAAGGTTGAGTTGAAGGTGATGGTCCATCATCCAGGAAGAAATGTCTGTTAGACAAGCTGAGATGCGAATAGCTACCGTCGGATCATCAGGATGGAATGAGAGGTATAGTTGAATGTCATCAGCATAGCAGTGGTATGACAAGCCATGTGGTCCAAGAACTGAGCCCTGAGGCACCCCAGTAGTTAGATGTTGAGACTTGGACACCAAGATACTTTGAAGGACATATCTGATAGGTAAGACTCAAACCATTGAAATGTGGTTCCTGAGATGCCATTTGCCAGTAGGGTTGGTAGGATGATCTGATGATTAACCGTGTCAAAAGCAGCGGACAGATCAAGCAGGATAAGTACTGAAGATTTGGATTCTGCTCTTGCCAGTCTTAGAGCTTCAACAACTGAGAGCAAGGCCATCTCAGTTGAATGTCCACTTCTGAAGCCAGATTGGTTGCTGTCAAGGAGACTGTTGTGTGTGAGAAATGAAGAGACTTGTTTGAACACAGCCCGTTCAAATGTTTTTGCAATAAAAGGAAGAAGGGAAACTGGTCTGTAGTTCTCTAAAAGAGATGGGTTGAGGTTGGGTATCTTAAGTAGTGGAGTTATACGTGCCTGTCTAAATGATGAGGGGAAAACACCAGTGTGGTGGGAAGTGTTGATGATGTCAGTGAGTGCAGGTACAACTTCAGGAGAAATGGCTTGAAGGAGATGAGTAATAATACAGTTTTAATACAGTTAAATACAGTTTTGAGACTCATCAAGTCGGGACATGAACTTAAACATTAGGTTCCTCAAGAGAGCCTGTAAAGTGCTTAGCCCTGAGTCACAAAGAGCTTACTTGCACTGCTACTCCTGGGCTTTTCTAGCAGTATCCTCATGGCAGTCATTATGTGCTACCTGAAGTTTGCGCATGGTCTCCTTTTTGTAGTTGACCCACAATGGGGCTGCATACATAGGGGTGCAATATGCACGAAACAATCTCACTTTCACATCATCAGAACAGTTATGGAATTTCCGGACTAACCTGTTTGCTTAAACATACAACATTCGTCTCTGCCTATACATATCTGCATCATCTTCCAACCTGTAAGTGATGATGTGTCCAATATATTTTGTACAGTAAGATACACAGAGGGATTGCCCTAGGTAAAACATTGGAAATCCTCCTTGGTCCTTCATATCAATACAACACTCTTTTTTTCATTGTACTTTACATCAAACTCAACCCCATACTCAGAGCATATATCCAATAGCTGCTAGAACCCAACAATGCTGGGGGACATAATAGCCAAATCATCTGCATACATCGGATGGTTTAACAGAGTGTTCCCTATTAGACAACCTGTCTTACACTTCCCCAACTGTTTTGACAGGCTGTCCATGTATAGGTTGAACAGAGCTGGAGACAGAAGCCCCCCCTGCCGTACTCCATTACCTACACTGAAGGGTGAGAATGGGCTGTTTCCCCATTTAACTTGCATATTTTGTTTGGCATACCAGTAAACCAGGATACGTATGATGCATCCAGGCACACCCCTAAGCTTGAGTTTAGTAAAAAGCTTATGGTGATTTACCCTTTCAAATGGCTTGGAGGCATCAATAGACCCTAGAAATATTGTAGAGCCCTGCCTTCTGTAGGATTCAACAGCTTCTTTCAAGGCATAGATACATAGATCTGTACTGTGCTTGGCCTTAAAACCAAATTGATTTTCTGTAGTATAAATGAACTCACTCAGTCTATCTAGTAGCACCTTTTCTAACACCTTTGAAAGAATGCTGGCTAAGGCGATGGGTCTATAGTTATCCAAACTCCCTATTTTACCTGCCTTATCCTTAATGACTGGCACTAATGTGACTGTCAACATGGCGTCTGGCAGCATGCCATGTGTCATCAGCCCTGTGAGGCAGATGGACAATAGAGCTGCTACCCTGGGGCTGGCTAACTTAAGGTGCTCCGCAGTGACGTTATCCTTGCCACTAGCTTTGTTATCAGCTAGTTGCTCTATAACATGATAAACCTTGCTAGGAGTAAAATTAATCACTTCTTCCTTTAACTTGCCCACACAATAAGGCTCACTTTTAATTAGGGGTGCTCTTATCACGATCGGCCGATCATTAATGCGCATCTCGTCAGTAAAGCTGGTTCTCTAATCAGCGGTTAATTCCATCAGGTGCGTGATTTCACATAGAGTAGCTGTTACTACACAGAGTCGTTGTTAACTGAGAAGATGCGCCAAAAAACGCTGAAAATGAAGTGGATTTGTGCATCTTCTCTATTAGCAACGGCTCTGTGTAGTAACAGCTGCTCTATGTGAAATCACGCACCTGATGGAATTAACCGCTGATTAGATAACCGGCTTTACTGGCGAGACGCGCATAACGATCGGCCGATAGTGATCGGAGCACCTCTACTTTTAATACAATTATACAGAGCTGCGTAGTGCAGCCTCCACTGCCTCCACTATTTGTAGCTTTTACCTCTCTCCAGAACTCCGTGACATTGTTACCAAGCAAATTTTCAGCCATAGAATGAGCTCTTAAGGCTTGCTCATGCTTCCCAACAAAGTGCACTGCATATTTGTATCTAGCATTTGTAAGTTTCTTATGCTCTAATTCTGGCCCCTGTCTGGGTCTACCAGCTATAACCCAGGCTCTATGAGCTGTCTTAGCAGCTTCTTGATGGGCAGCTACATACTTTGTCCAACCAGGCTTGGTATTCTTAACCTTTCTGGGGTGAGTGTGTAGAGGTCTACTGGCCTCATATATAGCACTCACTATACTATTGTACATTTCACATAGGTCATTACAGTAAGTGTCATGATCAAAGTTAATATTTGAACATACAATAGCATCCATGGGTAGCTGTACTTCCCTTAAGAGAACATCTGTCCTCCCACAATAAAACATGACATCCTCTTTAGATTGTTTAGCCCAATTCACTTTGACCCCATTGGTGCCATCTTCTGTCGATCTGCTGCAATCAGGTAGGTTATCAACATTTATCATCATAGAGACAGGTAAGTGATCAGCGGTAGTCAACCCATACATAATTTCAACTGTTTCCAGACTATCATGAGCATCAGATGTACAGATTACATGATCAAGCCAGGATGCTGTATGAGATTTTTATAGCAATCACATGGGGTATAAACATTTAAAATGATAAAAAAGTTCATTCAAAAGTTCACAAAAGTTCCTTCAGGCCACAGCTCTGGATTGTAGATTTCACCCACTTCTTTGCACTCTGCAGATATTTTAAATGAACTGAACCGGCTTTGTAAAGTGTCTATCTTTTGACAAGCTACATCACGCCCAAGTTTATCTTTCATGTAACTAGACAGAGTGTCAGAGTCTAAATCAGGTGAGAATTTTGTTGCAAATACACTCACCAGCTTTGACTTAATGACTTGGATGTCTCCAGCAGTAACAGTCCCAACAATGCCACCAGTTTTCTTACCTTTGGGAGGATGCAGACGAGGTTTGGTTTTAACTGAAGCATTATCGGGGACCTGTTTCCAACGGCTGTTGCTCCTCTTGTCCTGAACCAAGTTCCAGGGTGGGGTAGCGGCCACATCACTCCATGTGACATGAGGGTCTCCCTTTGTGGCGCTGATTGGCCCTTTGGAGCCCAAGGCAGAACTCTCCACCTTCTGGCTTGAGTCTTTCTCGCTGGTCTGGCCCTCCATGCCAACTTGGGTCTTCTCACAGACTTGTGGAGTGGACGATCTCTGACTTGTTCCAGGCTTGTTGGTTTGGAAAATAGGCCCTCTCTCCAGATTTGGTCTAGGCTGCTCAATTGCACCCAGGCGTTGATTTATGTTTGCGGTGATAATCTGCAGATCATCACAGGTGTTTGTCTGCAAAGACACAGTCTGTTTCATGAAAGTAATATCTGCATCTAGTTGTTCAATCTTCCCAAGCAAACAGGAAACATCAAGGCTGTTAAAAGTCACAGGTGGTAGTTCATCAAGATGGTGAGAAACAAACCTTGGATCATTTTCACCAGCTTCATTGAGAAGTCTAAGGCAATTCCTAACATTCTTTGAATCTTTTTTTCAGCCCAGTATGAGCCACAAGGAGTTTGTAATCCATTCTGATCCAAAATGGTCCACAGCCATCAAAACAATCAAATTTCACAGTTTTGATCTTAATAGAAAGAAAGTTTAAAAACTCATCTTCCACAATTATTTTCCCTGTATCTGTGCGGTAGATTTCAGGTTTTGTTGGAATTATACTTCTGCCTGCAGCACCTGCACATGCAGCGGCAGCCATTTTGTCTTCTCTTATAGTTGGGTGCGACTTATTTATCAAAATTAATTTGACATGAACTGAGAGAAATGAACCAAGAGAAATGAACCAATAGAAAACATTACCGTCTCCAGCCACAAGAGGGCGCTCTATGCTGCTCAGTGCTCCTGTAGCCTACACTGAAGACATAGAGCGCTCTCTCACGGCTGGAGATGGTAATGTTTTCTCTTGGTTCTAAATAAATGTGACTTATAGTCCAGTGCGACTTATATATGTTTTTTTCCTCATCATGACATATTTTTGGACTGATGCGACTTATAGTCCGAAAAATATGGTAGATGCCCATGGTCTTTGGGCCCTTAGATGGCACTGCATCACATACAGGAATGCTAATGTAATGGAAATCACAACATGGGCTCAGGAATACTTCCAGAAAACATTGTTGGTGAGCACAATCCACCGTGGCATTCACCGTTGCCACCTAAAACTCTATAGGTAAAAAAAGAAGCCATATCTAAACATGATCCAGAAGCGTAGGCATTTTCTCTGGGCCAAAATTCATTTAAAAATGAACTGTGGCAAAGTGGAAAACTTCTGTTGTCAGACAAATCAAAATTTGAAGTTCTTTTTGGAAAACTGGGACGCCATGTCATCCGGACTAAAGAGGACAAGGATAACCCAAGTTGTTATCAGCACTCAGTTTAGAAGCCTGCATCTCTGATGGTATGGGGTTGCATGAGTGTGTGTGGCATGGGCAGCTTACGCATCTGGAAAGGCACAATCAATGCTGAAAGTTATATCCAAGTTCTATAACAACACATGCTCCCATCCAGACGTCGTCTCTTTCATTTTCCAACATGACAATGCCAGACCACATACTGCATCAATTACAACATCATGGGTGCGTAGAAGGATCTGGGTACTGAAATGGCCAGCCTGCAGTCCAGATCTTTCACCAATAGAAAACATTTGGTGCATCATAAAGAAGAAGATGTGACAAAGAAGACCTAAGACAGTTGAGCAACTAGAAGCCTGTATTAAGCCCTATTTGGACGGGACTAGTTTTACAGGGGGTCGTTAGAGAAATCTGCATTTCACAGACTTACTTGGTGATTTTAATCCCGTCCGAATCTGCCACGTCTGTGTTTTTCTCACACAACCTCTGATAATTCCAGAGCAAATTACCTACTGTTTTTCAGCAAACTCAAACTAATCCCGTCCCAATGCGAATGTCTGTGATTGCCGGTGATATTTTATTTCACAACGTGTTTACTTGTGTGTTTTGGCCAACGTGAATTACCGTAGATGCTCTTACCACGCGGATGTTTGATATATTTACTTAGCGGCAAATAAATAATAAAAAAATTATAATAAAATCAAGAGCAAGATCACGTAAACTGTTAATACCGGCTATTGTAATATCAGCATCTGGTAAGATTACTCACGTTCATTTATGTACTCAGTTTTAATTACATATAATAAAAAAAAGGAAAGGAAAGGAAAACAAGTTAAACTAAAGGAACCACACATTAACATGGTTTTGTTATACTAACCATTTAGTATTTATTGTGTAATAATACTAAGGCAATCATTCTGAATGAATTAAATGCACGCATACAGAGCGCGTGATCTCTGTGACACCCAGATGCACAAATCAGACCCTCCCACCTCTGTAATAAACATGGAGGTGTTAGTCCCGTCCAAATTGGTACATGAAAATCACAGACGTCAGGTGGTAAGAATCGAAACTCGAACGTAGTTTAGAAAACTAGTCCCGTAGGAATAGTGCTTTAGACAAGAATGGGACAACATTCCTATTCCTAAACTTGAGCAACTTGTCTCCTCAGTCCCCAGACGTTTGCAGACTGTTATAAAAAGAAGAGAGGATGCCACACAGTGATAAACATGGCCTTGTCCCAACTTTTTTTGAAATGTGTTGATGCCATGAAATTTAAAAATCAACTTAATTTTCCCTTAAAATGATACATTTTCTCAGTTTAAACATTTGATACATCATCTATGTTGTATTCTGAATAAAATATAGAAATTTGAAACATCCACATCATTGCATTCTGTTTTTATTCACAATTTGTACCATGTCCCAACTTTTTTGGAATCAGGTTAGTAAAAAGAAACTGTGATATGATATTTTTTCCATATCGCCCACCCTTAATATAAAGCCTGTCTCTTTCTCTTCTCTGTCAAACTCCTATTCCTAACAAAGTCTCTGATATTTTGTAAAGAGCGATTAGCCAATGCAGGATGCTCAGCATTCTTGCACTTCTGGCAATTAATTTTAGAGTCAAGTTTTCCCTGTGTAATATGATTTTCAAAGTGTTGTGCTGTTTTTGTTTCCTTCTGGCAATCTTCTTTGCAGCAGGATTTTCAGGAACAACTTGTAACGATAGGCCACGGGAGACGAGAGATCCAAGAGCAGTGTGTTTATTGGGTAATCCAAAAATCAGAATCCAAACAAGTGTAGCAGTATGCATTAGTTGTGCCTATTAACACTCGGCTGGATGGTGATTTAGCTCTAGTTAGGAGTACTATAAAGGCGTTTGGTGTACGTCACCTGGCAGGGCATTTTACGTGACGTCATGTCATTGTTGTTGTTCCGGTGCAGTGTGCAAGAGCTGGAGAGTGGACAGCGGAACTAATCGGCATATACTCGGCGGCGCTCGTTGTTGTTCGAACTTCTAGAGAAGCGACCACAAACTTACTAGCCCATGTGCTGCTATACTGAGTAGCCTTATTGACTAGCGTCATTTCGACATCTCCGATCTCGACGGCACCAGGAACGTTAACTTATCTTTTTCCTACTAGGAGGATTGGTGCGGATGTTTCGGTGCGGATTGAAGTGGTGAACGTGTAAAATTCAACAATGTAGTGGGGTAATGATCATCTGGAATGTATCTTTCTATGATGAGAATGCTTGTTATCACACTGGTTTGAGACGAACATTCTGCATTTGGGTCAAATTGTTGTTTTTGTGTATTTCTTTTTTTTTGTTTTCTTTATTCTGTGGTGTTTGAGTCTGATGTGTGTTTTGTTTATTGTAGGCCTGGGCGGCAAAGAAACTAAGGGCGGCAGCCTTCCTCATCTTGGTGGTGGTGTTTTGGAGTGATTGCTGTGCCACTTGGAGGTGTGTGACTGAGTGCACGTGTGTTTGTGGTTTTCTTTGTTTCTTTCTTTTTAGGAGAATAGAGGGGCCCCTTGGGTTGAAGGATTTAGCTGCCGTCCCCAATTTCCGTTGCCAGGAGCGTTCAGTTTTGTATATCCTTTTTTTTGTTGATGGTGGTTTTCTTTCTGTATGATTGTTTGGATCATTTTAATTAATAAAAGTGATTTTGTTTGTACCCCACCCAGGTCTCATGCCTGACTCCAGCTGATACGAGCCTGAGAGCCTTGTGTGCTCCTAATATGTTAAGGGTGAGTCCCTGGTAAAAAGCCCCCAGGGTGGCGTAGTTGGTCTATTTATGTTGTGTTTCTGTTCTAAGAGCTCGGTCGCCACACAAGCAGGGGGTCAAAACCATGAAATCAGTAAGGAAACGAAACAAACAGGGAACTAGGACTAGACAACACAAGGGACCGCGAGGAAACTGGGTGATGGAAAATAAGGACTCCATCACACAGACAGAAAACAGACAGGTTATATAGACAGGATAATTCAAATTCAAATGTATTTATAAAGCACTGAATAAAACAACAAAGTTAACCATAGTGCTGTACAAGCAATAAAACAATGAACAGAGAGAAAGAAAAAAAATTATATCCATAAATCTAAATAGGTAGTATAAACATCAAAAAGTAAAAAAGGACACAAGCACCCTTCACACTTATCTTGATCGAACACTATCATAAATATGTTTTCAGATGGCTTTTAAACTGACTGAGTGTAGGAAGGTCCCTCATTTATAAAAGGTAAACTGTCCCATAATTTAGGGGTGGCGACCGCAAATGCGCTATACCCTCTGGACTTCATCTGAGACAGAGGAACAACAAGACGTTTCTTAAATTGTGATCGTAGTGATCTCATTGACATTTGTTCCATGATTAGATCAGCAATATAAGATGGGGCTAAACCATGCAGAGATTTAAATACAAATAACAAGATTTTAAAATGAATCCTAAAAGTGACAGGCAACCAATGTAATGATAATAACATCGGAGTAATATGATTGAATTTGCGAGTGCTTGTGAGCAATCTTGCAGCCACATTCTGGACCATCTGCAGTCTAAAACTTTATTTTCGGCACCATAATATAACGAGTTGCAATAGTCTAATCTCGAGGTGATAAATGACTGAATTATTTTTTCCAGATCTTTCTGGGATAAAAAAAGGCTTAATTTTGGAAATCATTCTCAATTTAAAGAAACTCGTTCTAATGATTTCATTTATCTGTTTTTCAAATTTAAGTGCACTATCACAAATGATCCCCAGATTTTTTACATGATGTTTTCTAAACAGGCTCAGAGGACCCAGCTCAGTTTCAACTGCATTATCAAGGTCAGAGGGACCAAAAAGAATCAATTCGGTTTTCGATTCATTAAGGCTCAAGAAATGTGTAGACATCCATGCCTTAACTTCATTTAAACATGTCAACAATCTTTCTATGGCAGTGGAGTCATTTGACTTAAGTGGTATATACAGCGGTGTATCGTCTGCATAGGAGTGAAATGACGCACTGTATTTACGCAAGATTGAACCCAAGGGAAGCATATAAAAAGAAAAGAGAAGTGGTGCTAAAACGGACCCTTGTGGAAGGCCACATGATAAAGGTGATGAAGCTGATGTGCAATCACCCATACAAACAGAGAATCGTCTATTTAAGAGATAGGACTTAAACGAATTGAAGGCATTTCCAGAAATACCTACACATATTTCAAGCCAGGAAATAAGAATATTGTGATCAACCGTGTCGAACGCTGCTGTGAGATCCAACAGCAGAAGAACAGTCACATTCCCTTGATCGGTTGCCAAAAAGATATCATTAAAAGCTTTCAATATCACTGTTTCTGTGCTATGGTGCTTCTTAACAATGATTTCTAGTGCATTCGAAGGCACAAATGTACAATGCTGTATGTTATTCCGAACCTCTGATATAGGGCTGGGCGATAAATTGATTTTATCGATTAACTCGAATTTGACGTTAAGGGCGATTTGTTTTTAATGAAAATCGGTTTTCTCTTTAACTTTCACCACTGGCTCTCCCCTTCCATAGTTCAGAGTGGGATCACCCTCCCCCCGCTTTCCTTACAGCCGCACACAGACAACATTACAGTTAACAGCGCAGAGCTCGTTCCAAAGAAAGGCACCGTTTCATCCGTTGTTTGGAATTGGTTTGCTTTTTTAGTGTCAGACACAGAACAAATAACGCCACATTGCAAAGTGTGTTTAAAAGCCGTTGCTACCAAAGGTAGCAGCACAACAAATTTATTCCAGCATCTTAAACCGAGGCATGCAGCCAAGTAGGGCTGTCAAAATTGCTCAAAAATGACATTCGAATATTCCCTCTAAAAAATACACGAACATTCGAACTTCTGGTGGCGCATGTTGTCAATGACGCGCATTACGTCAATAACAGGCCAAAATAATGCAAAGAGACATAACTACTTGTATAGATAGTCTATTTAAGTTTAAACATATGACAACGTATTACCTAGACAAAAACAAGGAAATCAACTAATGGCCAAGACTGCAGACCTCACGCTCTCACACCCTCACGTTCTCTGCGCATAACGGTTTAAATGAACAAACAATTTTTTTTGCAAGCAATTTAAGGTCACAAGTGTTGTCCCAAATATAGCAGGCTTCATTCAGTGATTGAAACAAATATTATTAATATTGATTGAATTTTTAAAGCATATAAAACTGACATTGAATGCTCCGAGCTGTGGTAAACATGGAACTTTTCCTTGACATGACGCAATAAATAAATCAAACCTCGGATCCATTGCTTGACTGAACTCCCCGAAGCATGCCCCATCCGCGATACTTATCGGCCTCATGTCATTACAAATGAACGAAATTAATTTATCCGTTATGGCCTCTTGCCGTGTTGCAGACAAAGAGCCTGTGCCGGGCGATGCAAAGTAACATTAAGTGTCAAGACGTGACTGTTTAGCTGGAGTTCTCAACGAAGAGAACAAGACCGCAGTTCACACACACCCGCAAAAAACTGTTTAAAGTTTTGTTTGGACTTTATGAATACCACTGTGACAAGTATGTATTTTTGTAATAGATCTAATTTTGTCATTTTTGTTACATTTATTTTAACCAAAAGTGTTTTATCAAAGAGGGACACACAATTTTATTTATATTTTAATTTATTTTGAAGGTGTGTCACTGTAAGTCACACAAAGGGGAAATTTAGATTAAACTGCATACGTTTAGAACAAAATAAAGAGTACATTTGTTTTGAGCAATTTCTTTGTTGGTTGTTGTTTGTTTTTAAATAAAAATCGATAAAAATCGAAAAGCGGGTTTGGTGTGAAAAAAAATTGGAGATTTTAAGCCATATCGCCCAGTCCTACTCTGATATGTGATCAACAAGTGTAAAAAACTTTCACATAAATCAGTAGAAAAAAAAAATAGGAAATGCCTCTAATTAAGGATTCAGAACAATCAATTGTTGAAAAAAGAAATCTCTGATTTTGGCGATTTTTCTCAAAAGCATTAGCGAAAAAGTTCATCCTAGCAGATTATACAGCCCGTTGAAATTTAGACAAATGAATCTTTCAACATTTCATAAGAGATTTGCAACTTATCTTTCTTCCATTTACTGTCACATCTTCTACATTCCCTTCTTAGGAGCCTAATATGACCATTTAACCAATGAGTTGGTTTGTGCTTTCTATGCACCTGCCTTAGAGGTGCTACCTGATCAAGTGAGTCCAAACAAACAGAATTAAGAATACGGACTCCTCCATGCTAAAACGGGGTGATAGGAAATGCGTTTTTATATCCTGCACAGAGTCCATAAAAATTGTATTGAAATCCCCATGTATAGTTGATTTTAATCGAACAAACCATTCTCTTTGTTGTACAGACTTTTTTCGGTTGACATGGAGGGAGAACAGTAAATAAAACAGGATTTAGATCAGCAACCAGGAGATCATCTAGGTTAATGTCACTTACTGATAAACCAAGTGACAGAATCAAATCCAGCGTGTGTCCATGGACATGTGTAGGACCGTTAACCATTTTCTGAAGGCCAACAGAGTCGATGAGATTTAAAAAGTCTTTTGAAAGAGAATTTGTTGGACAGCATACATGAATGTTGAAGTCACCCAGTATTAATATTTTCTTCACAATAATATCTGCTAAAAACACAGACAGCTCTGAAATAAAGTTCTTATTAAGTCCAGGTGATCGGTAAACAATAGCACAAAGCACAGGAGATAACAGTTGCATTTCAAATACTTGGAGTTCAAAACTTGAGAAGCTCTCAGTATTGAGCCTATTACAAATAAAAGTATCCTTAAAAATAGTGGCCACACCGCCTCCCCTTCCCGTTTTTCGGGGAGTATTAAGAACTGCAAAACTGCTTGATACCACTTATCCAAAAACAGACATATCCCCGGCATTCAACCACGTTTCAGTAATAAATAAAAAAATCTAAGTTTTAAAATAAGTCTTGTTTCTCAAAGAACGGATGTTTATCAACGCCAACCTGATTTCTGGTCCTGCATCGTCCACCGAGTGTCAGGGTTTGGCAAGGAGGAACTCAAATGCAGACAGGAATCACAACACGAAGGGTTTATTTACAAAAAGGGGAAAAACAAAACCCACGAGGGGGAAAACAAGGGCTAGGGTAGACACTAAATAATTTAACAAAAACTGAGTAGACAAGGTAAACAAGGACTCTAAACAGGAGAACAAGAACTACAAATAAACACTCACTGCTAGACAAAAGACTTCTTAGAGGGGTTTCAAGGACAAGATATCTCAGGAGGCTGACAGATAGGAACACATAAGTTGAACAATGAACCGACGCAAGACAGAGCACACTAGGAGATCTAAATAGGGGAACAATTAAGACACGACAGGTGGCACAGATAGCAATCACGACATGACTAGGATAACAAGGGGGGCGGGGCAAGGGAACGAGACAACACAAGCACATGGCCCAAAGACAAGGCCATGTGCTTGTACACAAAACACGGATCTGCCATGATCCTGCCTCAAGACTAGGAAAAATCAAGGACACGAGGGCAGAATCATGACACCGAGATACCATAAGACTGCTGAAGGCTAAGTGGTACAGGGCGAAAATTCCGCAATTTAGCTCCCCTTGAGTAGGAATGCAGGGCACACCACGGATGACCACCACGGGCTCCACCAGTCTGAAGAGAGACCAGGTACGCTTTTAGTTTCACCAACTTTCCTCCCCGCTTTCCACGACGACGCCGTTTCTTTTCCAGAAGAGGCCAGGGCTTGCGTTTCAGCCAGGTAGGAATAATCAGTGGCGGCTTAGTGATTGGGAGCCGCAAATCACCTCTTCCATCTTCAAAATTTTTCTCATATGAGCTTCAAATATTAAAAAGTGTATGACGGTCATAAATCAGTGCGGAGGTAGCGTCATGTATAAACAATGCTGTTAATGAAACCATAAAGTACAAAAAGGAAAGGACAGAGAGACGGCATGCCATAAGCTCCGACGCTATCTTACTCCCAAGTATTCCCTAATGATAGTAATGCTCCCACTCCTGTCAGTGTTAGGAAGTGAAGTGATAACGAAGGAAGTGGAGACAGCCATTAACTGTGATGAAGGGACAAAGCTATGTGGGAAATGTAGTGCCTGTGGTGAGGTGCCTATGGGGTTTTGAGACCACAAGTGGACACCCGGGTACACACCGACCAGACACCGTGACACGACTACTAAAGAGAAAAACAGATTCCTAAAATAAACACAATGATGCCTAGATCTCATCTTTCTATTCTTCCAACCAGTCTAATAATTATATTTAGTCTAGCCCCGTGGTTCCCTAATTACTGCCATTCTCGACAATGCACTTTCATAAAAGTGGGGATTTAGCACGTACTCGCATGAAGAACAAATACAGACACAGATAGAGGATTGATACCAATTTAAGACTCAAACTGTCTTCTATACAAAAACATACCTTGTGTGAGCTCTTGTATTTAATGATGATAATGGACAAGAATGCAATTGTTCCCAAATATCCACATGAAGGCAAACGTGACGTCATTTTACAACAGGTCAAAAAATATTATCCTCAACACTGTAAACTTATTTTTATTTCAAATTTTGATTACGTTTAAGCTTTCTTTAAATTCTTTAACCTGTAAAGCGCGGAAGAATAATACACTGCAATATTTTAAAAGTAGTGTAGTTTAGCAGGATATCATGGACTTGGACCGTTCCAAATAGGCCGAATGGCGTATAGAGGCTCACAGAAACAGATACTAAAGTGGCTTGATCTACATGATTGTCTTATAAAGTGTTCATTGTGCATTTTTGCTGTTGTTGTTTTTTTTTGCCGGCTTGTACATGCTCTTTTCCTTACTGCTGGACTTCTTTTTACTTTTTGGGTAAACTGCTTAAAATTAAAACATGTACATCTAATTTAAATCAATCAAGCAAATGAAAGAAGTCATCCAGACCAAAATCTAGATTATATATGCCACTGATTTTTAGCTTTGACAAACATTTATTTATCTTTAAAACAGATTAGATGAAAATTTCCAGCTTGTCTTACCTGCAAGATGGCCTTTCTAAGCCAGGGTTGTCATCTGTGAAAGGATAATAAAATACTGTAACATACAGAAGGCACTGCTTGGTCTACATAAACTGAATCAAACCTTGCTAAACATGCTAGGCAAAAGAGATAAAGGCCCATACCATCTGAGGTGCCTGGAAGATCCTCGACAGGTTACCTAATTTGCTTTAGTGTCGAGGTATGAATAATTTAGTTTACTATTATGGTTTTGGTGTCACATGCTTATTTATATACAAGCATAAACTAGAGTAAACAGCATGATGACTAGACGTCATCTCACTTTTCTTTCAAGCAGTCTAATAATTATCTTTGGTCCATCAGCAGTCAGTTCTCAGTTCCACACACACAGGAACTCAGTCCAAACATATCTACAGCCAGAAACCTCCTCTCTTCCTTATTGACACTTACAGAGGCAGAAGTATCTAAACTTCTCCACTCCAGTCATCCTACCATCTTCCCTCTAGATCCCATCCCCTCTCACCTTCTTCAAGTGATCTCTCCAACACTTTTACCAGCATTCACACACATCACCAACATCACCAATCTTTCAACATGGGCATTTTCCCCACAGCATTCAAGCAGGCTTGGGTAACCCCAATGCATAAAAAACCCACATTAAACAATTCCCTTATAGATAGCTACAGACCAGTCTCTATCCTTCCAGTCATAGCGAAAACACTTGAACGAACAGTTTTCAACTAAATATCATCATACCTCTCACAGAATAATCAGCTGGATCCCAAACAATCTGGTTTATAGAAAGGCCATTCAGAGTCTGCATTACTGTCAGTTACCAAAGCAATACGGATTGCTAAAGCTGATTCCAAATCATCAGTTATCCTTCTACCAGATCGGTCAACTGCATTTGACACTATGAATCAGATCCTTCTGTCCACCCTTGCATCTCAGGACAGTGAAGTGGAGTTCCCAAGATGCCCAATCTCACAGGTAGGACTTCCAGGGTTGTCAGGAGAGTGGAGATATCCAAAGAGCATCAATTGATCACAGAGGTTCCTCAAGGTTCAGTTCTCGGACCCCTCTTCTTCTTTATTTACACTACATCACTTGATCCCATCATTCAGGCAAATGGTTTATCCTACCATTGCTATGCTGATGATACACAGCTCTTCCTTTCATTTCAACCAGATGACCCCACAGTAGAGGTCTTCAGGTTACCTGTGTAGATTAACAACAAAGTATTGACAAATTCAATTCTCAATTCTCTGAGTGATAAAACATTTCAACAGAAACCTGTGTTTGAATGAGCATATATAGAACAACTGGATTCACTTTTCCTAAATACATACCATCTGTGATGTTTTACTCCCATCTCCACAGACGAGTGAGTCAGGTTCTTCACTCTGAAGTTACCTGTGTAGATTAACAACAAAGTATACTAAAGTATCACAAATTCTCAACATGATTAAAGCTTATGTTTGAATAATTGTTTAGAACAAAATAACATTTAAGAAATAGGTGGTATCTATACCTGGTGTCTCCATGGCCATTCAGAATCCCCATAGTTATAACTGATTTCTTCCACCTTTTTATCAAATAAACACAAATGGGGCTTCATTGTGATAATTTTCCCTTTACTGTTGGGGTTCACGTTATCATCATTCACAAGACGCCCTAAAGAGCCATCTTCTTTGGCAGCATCAACCCTGAAACATAAAAAAACATAATTCTACTATAACTTAATGTATAATAACAGATTCAATTACGCAGCACGTACATTTAAGTCACTAGTTTACCATTACTGTTGAAATTACTTGCAGAAAATGCAGTTTATATTTCTGGTTGACTAATAACTGTATATTCATAAAACATTGTAAATTAAATTAAAGCATAAACATACCATAATTGTTTTCCATTAAAACGGAATTCAAATAAAAACACTTGTCAATTGTCATATAATTTGAGTTTTCTTTCATATTTCTCTTTTTTTATGACCTCTCCTTGATATTCAATCAGAAGATCTCCTTTATGAAAATGAGAAGTGGTGAACACTCCCCGACCTAACAAAGAATTTGTCTGATTAGTCACAGAAAATTTTTAACTAAAAATTAAGAGCATGGTTGGAAATCCCTGACTTAAACATAGGTCTGTGTCACTTACCTTTGAATGAATTAATATATTTTGCTTCAAATCCACCCTGGTCTTTACACATTGATGCATAACATACTGCCTCCTGTTCTGTTTTTTTTACGTCTCCTGGGCCGTATTCCTGACATTTTCTACAAAGGTCCAGAAAAGCAAGTAATTTTTTTCTTTTTGTGAATTATTGTTTTATACATAAAATCATCTTACATAATGAAAGAAACATTATGTTAAAACAGACAGGGTTATATATGAAGCTGAAACATTAAAGAACTGAAAACTTATAAGCTCAAACCAAGTAAAATGACAACATTAAAGTTATCATACAGCTACAGAAGCAGTTGCATTTCTTAGGGATGCAAAAATAAGTATTTCAGTAAGGTTAGCATACAGATTAGATTAATGGATTACAGTAACAGTCAGGGGCATACATTTCATCTGGCAGTTGGGGGGGACAATAAACATGACATTTATTAAGAGCAATTTTTGATGGGGACACAAATAATACAGCCAAAATTTTACTTATAAAGGATATATGTAATATTACACAGGAGAAAAACTTATTACTATTATTAGTCTAGCATGGAGACTGTGCCATATGCTCATTATTTCTCTTTGATTACATAAAAAATTGACTAAATTTACCAAAACATTCTTCTTCAAAACCATTTAACTTATTTATTGAAATATTTCTGAAGTAGTTTACAACCAAGTTACCAAAATACGATGAATACACATTGAGCAAAACCCAGCACACAACAGTAAATCTATTAGCCTTATTACAGATATGCTTATCTCAATGTTAGTTGTAGTTGGCTAGGGTGACTTGGTATCCAACAAGCTAACGTTACTGTACACAAGCTAACGTTACCAAACAACCTAGGTAAAATTATAATCTATAAAATTGTGGATTTACAGGGAAAAAAATAATCAGTTATCATTATATCATTATCATATTTTTGTTGTTGTTCAGTATACATTCAGACGGTTGGTCTGGGAACGCCCCCGGGAATGCCCCGTCACGTGATGTGAATTTAGCCTGTGGGGGAAAACATTGCCTTGGCGCTAATTGAAATACATGGGACAATCATGCCGAAGAGTTGCTGTGTCCTTTTCTGTACCTCCAATAAACTAACAAATAACTAATTAAAGTTCTACATCCTTCCTAATAAACATACAAAACCGGAAAGGAGGACAAAATGGCTACAAGCAATAAATTGTGAGGATGATCAAGGGAAGTTGTGGAAATCCCAAGACTAAGCATGTTTATGTGTGCAATCGGCATTTCATCACGGGCAGGTTACGTTAACATTGTGTTCATTATTAGCTTTATCAAAATTGTGTACGATTGTTTCAGAAAGTGGCATGCATATATAATTAGCCTTATTAATCTACCTGAAGCAAAACTATGTAACGCTTAGCCTAGTGTCGAACCTAAACTCGCATGAAAACACGTCTGTTAAGAGCTGTAGTCTACGTGATACCATTAGAAAAGACCAAGACCCATGTAAAAAAGCGTGAGGATGCGTAACAACTTGGTTTTGTGTCTGAACTTTTACATTTTCATTCATAAATTCATGAATCTGTGTTTGTGAAGCGACACAGATAGAATCGCAGAATCCAGTCACAAATGGACCTGGCTATATAAAACAGAATGTCACAGAATATGGCTATTTTTGACTGAATACATCTACAGTACGGTTGTAAAATGAATCAAATATCGATATGGACTAGTGTATATGAATATTATAGTTAAAAGAGACTAGAATTGTTCTACGCGTCTCTGGGAATGAGCGCTCAATATGTGCATTTTTGTCATTCAAATACACACAATGTTCGCTGTGTTTTCCCCCACGCTGACTCCGCCCCTAACTATGACTAGATGCCAACTGTACAGTATAATGTACTTGTATAATACTATGTGATTTTCCTTAGTTGTCAGTTATAATCATCAAAATTAAAAGAAATAAACATTTGAAATATATCAGTCTGTGTGTAATGAATGACTTTAATATACAAGTTTCACATTTTGAATGGAATTAGTGAAATAAATCTAATTTTTGATGATATTCTAATTATATTACCAGCACATGTATATATTCATAGAAAATTTGTAATCTAATATTTTTCTAAATGTGGAAAACTACCCATTTCGGTGATGATAATCAATTTGTCGTGTACACATTCTGACAAGATAATTTTTAACTTTTACCTGGAACAATATGAAGAGATCTGCCTACCTTGTTGGTATTTTGAAGGTTCTGCCACTTGTTGCCTAATTTAAAATCAAGATTTATATTTAAAAAAAAATTGTGTGTAAATGGCCCTCAAAAAATGTTGGGGAGGATGAGAACATTAGTCATGGACACTTTATTTTTCCACTACTGTATTATTATTATACATGAATATTAAGAATATTAAGTTTTTCTGTCATGTGAAAAATTAAAGAAGAATATCCATTTACTTTTTTCAGAATATTTGAATTTGGTTAAATTACAACATAACATAAGTTTAGATACAGCTGGACACATTGCAGTAATGAGAATTTCAGCAGAAAATGCAATTAAATGCAAAAATAATTAATTCCTATGTTGAAATTACTCTTTGTGCAAGGTAGAAAACAGTACTGTCTTTATTGTGGTGTTTTTATATTATTAAATTGCATGTTTAATATCTAAAATAATTAGTGCCATGGCGTTTCAACAGTTTCGTGAGAATGACTCAGTTGTTCAATTGATGAGAGGGTAAACTTACTCTTTTCAAGATTAAAAAAATATGTGCAGATCGGTTTTTTTTGTTGTTTTTTTTTACACATGACCAGGGGCGTAGGAGCCATTATACAAGACACGCCCCCCCCCCCCCCCCCCACACACACACACATTTCAAAAACTAAGTTTTGTCCCTCTCACTATTTCCCAATTTAAGATTTTATTTTGCATTGCCTGCCTATCTCTGCCAAATTAATCCATTCGGCAACTTTTAAATGCATATTTAAATAAAAAAAAAAAAACAGTTTTTGGGTGGGAATTCATTGGCCGGATCTGCCAAACAGATTTTGACGGTTGATGTTAACGTCCATCAACTAACGTTAAAAAACAATATTATTCACAGACGCACTTTGTATTTGAGGTAGGAGTAGGCTAATTCAGCCAATGAAATGGCAGATTGCTGGTTTTCAGTTTGATTATTAGTTTTATTGTATTTTGAAACTGTCAAATGTAGCCTACTTAGAAGCATTTTTTTATTTTATGTTGTGTAAAACAGGCAAATGATAGCTAATTAGCTAATGTGAATTCAGTGTGCCATTGATACGTTTCCATAAACTATGTAAGAAGTAACATTAGTCAAAATGTTCACACAGAGATGAGCATCCTTCAGTACTTTAAGATGAAGAGGACAGATGAGAACAAGCTTGTAAGTTATATGGATAGCTAAATACAGTATATTCTAAAATTCACATAGTAAAAGTACTTTAGATCAGTAAAATTAGGCTAATGGCATGTCATAAGAGTGCATTGAAACCAGTTCTGTGTCCTCAAGCATGTTATTTTCCTAGACAGGAGATGGAGAGACCACAGAACAGGGAGAGTTAGGTCCAAGTGAGAAACAGGTAATGGGAATATGACAGAATGCTCATTTGTGTAGAATAACAGAATACGTTGGTAGTGTGTTGAGTTGTTGTTATGATTAAATATATATATAAATTTAAATGTAAAAATAGTTTATCGCTATAGGCCCTTTGAAATCCTACTGGATATAGTACACCATGTTTTGATGAAGGATTTAAAGTTTTTCAATCACGTCTCCAGTGAAGCTGATCTTCTGTTTGCATTCACTCACTTCACACGGACCTACCGTCACTCAGAGTAATAACATGTTTATGCCGGCTATAAATGAACACTTCACAAGATATCACCACTGGATTCGATTAAATCTGCATGGTTTGTTAAATTAAATGTTTATTAGATATTCATATCAGAGATTTGTTTAAATTATGTAGATGCACATTTGCTGAATGTTGAGGGCAGATTAGTAAATATTTTAACATAATAGTTTGCCTTTACTGTTAATAATAATATAAAAGCAGACGCTTTACTTTTTCGCATACCATTTACTTTCTTTGTTTACCAGTTCTGTCTAACAAAGAATTAGATAGATATGAGTCGACTGACATCCGACTGAAGACGAAGAATTTGAGTGAGCAGCAGTGTGAATGTGATCCAGCGTTTCCCCTTCTCTTCTCTTGCGCAACGCGGCCCGTCAAAATAAAAGTATTGGCCTTGGCGATATATCGGTTGACTACTAGTTTTTCTGCATCGCAGGAAATCAAAGGGCACTACATGCAAAGATTACCTTTCTTAGTAAAGTGGCTTTTTATGATAACAATTTTGAGTTTGATTTGTGTTATTTCATGTACATTCTATAGAGCAGCCAGAATTGGAGAGAGGCCAGGGTTTCAGAGCAGGTCAGCCAGACAGAGCATCAAAAGCCATATCAACCTAAGGCAGGATGTATCATTCGGCAGCAGCTGGCAAGCAAGACACTTAGTTTCCAGGATAGATGGTACAAGAACCACACATGGCTACACTACTGTCCTGATGTGAGAGGTATACTCTGTTTCTATTGCATGAAAGCATTTAGAAATCAGACAAGTCCCCTTGCTAAAAGTGTAGATCAGTCATTTGTATCTACATGATTCCACAACTGGAAAAAAGCAATAGAAAAATTGAAAGCACATGAAATGTCTCAAGCACACAAAGTGGCCATAACAACACACACACATCCGGCAAAATCTATAGACACAGAGTTATCATCAGCAAAGGCTCTTCAGCCATCTGCTAAAAATTGTTAGCTCATTGCAGTTTCTTGCTAGACAAGGTACTGCTATTCATGGTCATGAAAACAGTGAGGGAAATTTCAGGCAGCTCCTTCGTCTCAGGTCAGAGGATGTTGAGGGACTGGAGAGTTGGATAGAGAGGAGGTTGAATTTTCTCAGCCCTCAAATCCAAAAATGAGATTTTACAGATCTTGTCTTTAAACATTGTGCGGAACTTGCCGACACTCCAATATTCCATCATCATGAATAGCACCCAAGATTTTGCATGGGTAGAGCAGGAGGTAATTTGCATCTGGTATGTGGACCATGATCTAATACCTCATGAAAAGTTTTTCAGTCTTTATGAAGTGTCTTCGACCACAGGGGAAAATCTAGCTAGGGTTGCCGTGTATGTCCTCCAGAGAATGAATTTGCCACTATCTGGTCTCCGTGGACAAACGTACGATGGAGCTGTAAACATGTCTGGCAAGACTGGTGGAGTGCAGGCCAAAATCAATGAGATTCAGCCTCTTGCCCTCTATGTTCACTGTGGCCCACATTGCGTCAATCTTGTAACACAGGCTGCCTGACAGTGCATCCATAACCACACAGGATGAACTGTCATTGGTCCACAAACTTGGAATCCTTTTCAATCAGTCAGGCAAGTTTAAAATGGTCTTTAAAGAGATTGCCAAATCAGAACATGGGAAAAACAAAACACTGAAGCCCTTATGCCCTACCAGATGGGTTGTCAGGATATCGGCGATTCGAGCTGTTCTTAGGCAGTATGAGGCAGTGCTGTCTTGAGGCGATGGCTTCATCTGGTTAGAGAGAAACAACAATTAAAGCTTAGGGGCTTTTGGAGCGATTCCAAAAGGGGACCATGGTGCTTGGGCTGCTTCTTGCTTGTGAAGTGATTGGAGAACTAGAGTGTCTGAATTACTCCCTACAGACATCAACAGGAACTGTCATGGGCATGACGGCAGCTGTGGACTGCGTGAAGTCAACTCTGAAGGCAAAGAGGTCAGATGAAATGTTTCACCACATACACACAAAGGCCACTGAGTTAGTCACCAGCACAGGTATTGAACCTATCCAGATGCCGCATGATGCAGAGCCTCACTCCATCACCTGGCTCTGCCTCAGCCTTTGATTTATTTGTTCTTTATTAAATAAATAACTCTCCCCGGTTCAAAATCGCTCCTACGCCCCTGCACATTGTTGTGTCTGAATAATTGTGCTTCTTTTAAGTCCTCCCCTAGATGGCACTGTTGTTCATACATGTTCTATTGTAGGATAGCAATGTGGGAGAAGGAGTGAGAAAAAGAATAAAAAAAAGAACTAGTGTGGTTCAGTAAGCTACTACTTGTTTTCTGCTTCTTTATTTTACCGATTCCCAACATAACAATTGGCGACGAGGATGCCAGGATGTCTCTGCTCTCTCTGAAACCCCCAGTAGCGATTCTCGATTGCCCAGGTGAACCGAAAATTCCCTTTGACGCATGGGAAAAGTTGTTTCAAAACTACCTGCTTGCTATCGGTGGCGAGGAGTTTTCTGCCGAGAGGAAGAGAGCATTACTAATACACTGTTTGGGAACAGAAGGGCAGCGAATTTACAATACTTTGCCTCTTACCGCTGATACATATAATGGATCTTTACAAGCATTGAAACAGTTCTTCTCCCCTAAACTGAATGTTGTTTCCGAGAGATATCGCTTCAGGCAACGCGCTCAAGCCGTGGGTGAGTCTACAGATCACTAAGTTGCTGCGCTTCGTGAACTGGTAAAAACATGTGCTTTTGGCAATTTGGAGCATGAAATGGTCCACGATCAGATTGTGGAAAAAACGTGCATGCCCCGAATTCGTGAAAGACTGTTATTAGAGCCAGATCTAACCCTTGAAAAGACGCTTATTATTGCAAGACAAATTGAAGCAGCCGTTGCAGATGCCAAAGTCATTGCTGAAGGGGAATCGAAACAAGTATCAGCAATTCAAAAACAAACTAACATGCGGATGCAGAAAGAGTAAATCGAGAGAGGATAGACGCATAAAGGGCCAACAGCAATGTTACCACTGTGGTTCTGTGAATCACCTTGCAAATGAAAAGTCCTACCCAGCTAAAGACTGCAAATGTAGAACGTGCGGGAAAATCTGACATTTTCAACAAAAAGTACGTCACTTACCACTATCAGTATGAGCAGCAGTGTCAGAGGAACTGAAAACACTGGAAGAGAATGGAATCATTGAAAAAGTCGACGCATCCGAGTGGGTGTCACCCATTGTCGTCACAAAGCGAAAGAATGACACAATTCATATGTGTGTTGACTTAAGGGAGCCCAATCAGCCTATAGTACCAGATAGCCATCCCTTACCATTGATCGAACACATACTGTCTGCACTACATGGATCAGTAATGTTCTTTTCTCTCGATCTCAAGAATGTATATTACCAGTTAAAGCTACATGAGGAGAGTAGAGGACTCACTGCCTTCATCACTCACGAAGGCCTATACCAGTTTTGTAGAGTTCCCTATGGCCTGTGTTCAGCACCCTCTGCTTTTTGGTGTATGATGACAATGATCTTAAAAGGCCTTGAAGGTGTACAGTGTTACTTGGACGATGTAATTGTCCATGGTGCGTCTGAAGCCATTCACAATGCAATCCTCCACACTGTTCTGCACAGGATCAGTGAAGCTGGCCTGAAAGTAAATCCGGAAAAATGCAAGTTTAATTTAACTTCACTAAGTTTCCTTGGTTACAGACTCTCAGCTGCTGGCCTGCACCCTGATGACTCCCATACCACTGCAATTACAAATGCACCACGCCCTACAGATGCAGCTACACTACGGTCGTTTTTGGGCCTCACCACCTGGTACAGCAAGTTTGTCCCTGCCTATGCTACTCTGGTTGAACCGATGAGAGCTTTACTTCGCAAAGATTGTGAATTTCAGTGGACGGATGCAGCACAAGAAAGCTTTGATCAGGTCAAAAAGGCTATAGTGAACAGTCCTGCACTTTCCCTCTTCAACCCCAATCTCAACACAATACTTTCCTGTGATGCTTCAGATTATGGGGTAGGTGCTGTCTTGACTCAGCTTGATGACCAGGGAATAGAGAGAACCATTGCTTTTGCTTCGCGCTCCTTATCTGACGCAGAACGAAAATACTCCATCGTGGAAAAGGAGGCTCTTGCCTGCGTCTGGTCTGCGGAGAAATGGCGTACGTGGCTGTGGGGGAAGGAAATTCATGTTACGTACTGACCATCAAGCTCTTACTACTCTACTCAGCAGTAAAGGTAATAGTCGAGCTGGCTTACGTGTTGCCAGATGGTCTGCACGTTTACTTGAGTTTAATTACGACGTTGAGTACAGACCTGGCCCCCTGAACAGTGTTGCTGATTGCTTGTCAAGAATGCCACTCCCTAACACTGATCATAACTATGCTGAAACAATTGAATCTGTTGCTTTGATCTCATTTGCTTCTAGTGCAATCTCCAAGGGTGATTTCCAGAATGCATGCAACAACTGCCCAGTGTTGACTAAACTGCGTACATATCAGCAGACTGGCTGGCCAAAGTCCAAGAAGGATGTAGACCTGCAAGTACAACCCTACTTTTCGATCCGTCATGAGCTGGCTGTAGTGGAGGGATGCATAGTCAGAGGTACACATCGTCTTTTAGTACCTGAGTCACTACAGAAATACTCATAGACCTTGCGCATGAATCGCATCAAGGCATGGTTCGTACCAAGCAGCGGCTTAGGCAACTGTACTGGTGGCCAAAAATGGATAGCCAGGCTGAAGCTCTGATACGGGACTGTAAATGGCCGGAGGTTGCTTTCTCACCCAGAGTTGACACAGCTGCTGTCGTACAGTTCCTGACTTCAGTTTTCACCAGTGAAGGGAATCCAAAAGAACTCGTCTCAGATAATGGACCTCAGTTTATTTCCTCTGAGTTTTCTGAGTTTCTTAGGGATAGAGATATACATCATTTCAGATCTGCTGTGTATCATCCACGTGCAAATGGAGAGGTTGAGAGGTTTAACAGGGTCCTAAAAGACTGTTTGCAAACTGTTCAATTCAGGGGGAGCCTTGGAAATCATTCACTCAAACATTCCTGATGGACTACAGAAGTACCCCTTCATGCTACCACTAGCGTTACACCCTCAGAGTTGCTCCATGGTCGATACATGAGAACAAAACTACAAATCATGGACTACCCTGTAAAAGAAATAGACAAAAACATGCTACGACAACATGTGAAAAGGAAGCAAAACAAAGTCAAACAGTACACTGAAGCCAGGAGAAACGCAAAGTCCTGTACACTCCAACCTGGAGACCTGGTGCGGATTAAGAAACCCTGGAAAGTAAGGAAAGGTGACCAAAAGTTCACAAAACCAAGATCTGTTGTGCAGAAGAGAGGTGAGGATTCCTACCTCCTGGATGACGGAAAAATATGGAATGCTTCACGTCTTGCTGGAGTGCCAGAACCGAGGGATGCTGACACTTATGAAAAGCAACAATCTGCATCACCAACTGTTAACCGTCCGAATGTGCCATTTAAGTGTACTAGAATAAGGCAGCAACCTATCTGGACAAAGGACTATGTTTTACATGAGTAGAAAATGAAGAGAGGTTGAAATGTTAAGAAGATAAAAAGTTAAAATATTTAATTATGGTTCACAGTACCTGTTTATTCTTGGCTTATACACATTTCTGTTATTTAAAGCCTGCTATATTCTTTCTGTAGAGGGGAAGATGTTGTGTCTGAATAATTGTGCTTCTTTTAAGTCCTCCCCTAGATGACACTGCATGTTGTTCATACATGTTCTATTGTAGGATAGCAATGTGGGAGAAGAAGTGAGAAAAAGAATAAGGAAAAGAACTAGTGTGGTTCACTAACTTACTACTTGTTTTCTGCTTCTTTATTTTACTGATTCCCAGCATAACACACATGACAATGATAAGATTTGTTTTATTTTAAAAAGATCTGCACAAATACATGAAAATGAATTAGTCAAATATTTAATTGGATAATGGAAACACGTGACAATAATATTTAGTCAACAAATCGGCTCACGAAGTAATTTTCCCTGTATTTCCCTCCTCTCGCCGCTTCTCTCTCTCCAGTCCAGCGTGTGGCGCTAAAACACATTCGTGTGTTTCTCAAACACCATCAAGCCTCAGAGGAAGAAGATTCGTTTCACCGCGCTCTCTATTGTTTTAATGTGGCGCTGGTTTAATACAAATTTAATACATAATTTTTTCGGTAAACAGAAAAATACAGTTTTTGAATTAGGTCAGTAAATACATGTTATATTCACTTCATCATTAGTCGTGTCTAAGTGTTGAAGCAAAGAGAAATATATCGGGAAGAATATCAGCTGAAGATGGTGTTTGTTAAAGATGAAATTGAGGAGAACATGATTGAAATAAAAGAAGAGGAACCAGAAACCTGGAAAATAAAAGAAGAGGAACCAGAAACCTGGAAAATAAAAGAAGAGGAACCAGAAACCTGGAAAATAAAAGAAGAGGAACCAGAAACCTGGAAAATAAAAGAAGAAGAACAAGGAGGTAGGTCTTTATTCATATTTAATGACTGTTTGTGGTACATTGGTCTTATGAAGCATTAATCCTCTGGGTCTGAGAGGGTTTGGGGACCTGGAGAAGTTTTGACATGCCCTGGACATTTGTGCTCTTTCATTATCTTAAAAACATATAAATGATTGAAGTTTGATTACACTCTAATCAGCAGAAACTGTGATACAATAATATGTGAGCAGCATGAATGTAGCCTTCATGTGTTTTGAGAAAATAACACGGTTGGTGAAAAACTAAAATAAGAACATAAAACACACTTTTGTTCACAAGACGTTTGAGAGCTGGATGTCGTAGACTAGAGTTTTTGCTTGGGCTGCTCGATCATGGCCATATGTCCAAAACTTTCTAGAGAGATTTACTTGAAGATAGAGGTGTGTGTGTGTGTATTGTTGGTATAATTTGAAGATTGAATGTGAAATTATTATACTTTAAACTCACATGTTTTATTAAAAAATCTTGTTTATTTTAAACAACCATTTTAAAGCTCGGTAGTAGTGCAGAGATAAAAATAATAGATTCCCGAGGCGCTGGGAATCAAGAGTCGATTCCAACCCAGCCCGCATTTCAACATTGAAACAACGTCAGGTGCCATGGTTGAATCAATGTTGAATTACCTTTTGATTTTGCAAATTGGATTAACATTGAAATCACGACGCTGTTTCACCATCTTACCTTCATCATGGGTGAATTGTGATCGTACAGGAGACCTTGGATTAACGTAGAATGAGGTGTTGATTTTGAAAAGTTATGCATTTCTAAAGCGAACCCCCCTGGACTGTCTTTTTTTTTTTACAGTGAGGAACGCGGAATCTGTTTTTTAGTGTACAGTCTCTCTCATGTCTATTCGTTGAGTATTCACAGAGTTCCAGTTCATTTTAATTACGTGTTTGTAAATGAAGATCAGCGCAGACAAAGGCTGCAGACAGCACACCACGTCTGTTATCTTTGTTTTATAAATGCACGAAGTTTTGTTGTTATGTCTGTATACAAAAAAAATAGACACTTTTTTCAGATTTGAATGGTGTATTGCTCTTATCTGTACGATCAAAACTGAAAGTGTGATTTGTTATTTTCGGGGTTATCAGGAGAAAATGCCTCATAACGCGTATACGCTTTATTCGACTCCAAAGGGCTAAAGCAAATATATTTGGTGAATAAGGTTTAGATGACAAAGTTAATGTAACTAAGAAATTAAGTGAATATGTGCATTTGAATTAGTTATAATTAATAATATGTTGTTAAAAAAACCTAATTCAAATAAAAGTGAATGTATTCATCAGTAGTTGATGCAATTTTGAAACCTGAAATTATTTTGGTAAATCCAGGTCAAATGCAGTCGCCACCTGACTAAATACTGATCTTTGTGTGAAATGTCCACAAAACTGGACTATACATGGTAGATATAATATGCATATAATCGGTAGGCTGTTTTAGAAATGAAAATTTAAACGACCACTGAATTTATCGCAAAATCAAGCAAACACCGAAATTTTCACTAAAGATCGCAAATTTTTGTAATTGCCCAAATTTTCAGCATAATTTGGGCTTTAGAAAGCGTCCCGTGACGTCATCGCAATGTGTATTCAGTCAAAGAAAGGCCTTATGTTCTCATCAGGATTTACAAGAGCTACATTAGATAAACCGAAAGCGGAATGAATCTGCGCTACTAGTTCGGGCTGCAAATTTTTTGGGCCAAAATGTATTTTCCATGCTTCAAAAAATTCTAACTGACCCTCTGATGTCACGTGGACTACTTTGTGTGTACGGTCTAATGTCCATGTCCAGAAAGGTAAGAAAAACATCATCAGTTTTAATGGAGGGACTGAGAGCTCTCGGACTAAATCTAAAATATCTTAAAATGTGTTCCAAAGATAAACAGAGGTCTTACTGGTTTGAATGACATAATTTTAATATTTGGCTGAACTAACCCTTTAATACCCCAACTGAAAAAAAACAATGTTTTATATGGTTACATTTGATGGTCCCCAGTTGACTATAAGCAATTTTGCAATTACATGCCAACTAACTCTGTCATTAGAGTATCAGTGTGCTCAAGAATGGTTGAATCTAGTATTATAAGCTAACATACTTGCAAATACACTTGTAGTCAGTTTAAGCATATTTAGTGGACATACTAATACTTGACTGAACACTAGTTGATATGTAATTGCAGAGTTACATACCAACAGCTGTCTAAAAGGGTACCATCAAAATAAATAATCAAACTGATATTACAATAAAAATAGCAAATGTGTCATATCACACATTAATCTGGTATCTGAAATCAGATTTTATGGCTGTTTGAAAGGAAAAAAAATGTAGTTACTACTTATAAATGGTCTTTGACTGCTTTAAGTAAAGTAGGATCAGAAAAATGGCAAGATATGGGACTTATTAGTGTTGGGCGATATGGTAATTTTTCAATTCGTCATATCGTCAGCCTGTGAGATCGACGATACACGATATTATTGAGCATGGGTGGAGCAAGAGTAGTTGTGCTCCGATCACGATCGGCCGATCGTTATGTGCATCTCGTCAGTAAAGCGGTTCTCTAATCAGCGGTTAATTCCATCAGGTGCGTGATTTCACATAGAGCAGCTGTTACTACACAGAGCCATTGTTAATAGAGAAGATGCGCAAATCCACTTCATTTTCAGCGTTTTTTGTTGCAACTTCTCAGTTAACAACGGCTCTGTGTAGTAACAGCTGCTCTATGTGAAATCACGCACCTGATGGAATTAACCGCTGATTAGAGAACCGGCTTTACTGACTAGATCGGCCGATCGTGATCGGAGCACCCCTACCTATTTTCATTTTCAAAAGGTTTTTTGGTTGGTGAGATCGATTGTGCAATCGATTTTCGAACTAAAAGTGACAGCCCTAGTCCTGGACTATGGTGATATATTATATATGCATTCATCTGCTCAATGTCTTCAAATGATTGACACAGCCTATCATGCATCGCTGAGATTTATTACTAATTGTAAAGCTCGCAGCCACCACTGCGAGGTGTACTCTCGTGTAGGGTGGTCTGCTCTGGCCACACGGAGACTTTGTCATTGGTACATATTTATAAGGCTATTCTTGGTGTGCTTCCATCCTATTTATGTTCATTTTTGTGTGTCTTTGTACGTATGTAATGATGTTATGTAATTCAGCTGCCTATCTTGGCCAGGTCTCCCTTGCAAAAGAGATCTTTAATCTCATTGGGCTTCTCCTGGTTAAATAAAGGATAAAAAAAAACAGGGCCTACTTTTCGCTCGCTTCATTTGCCTTGCCCGTTTAATATGTCTGTAGTCATGTGGTTGCGTGTGTCAACGCACCCAATGAGTTTTCACACACAGAGCGCGCGCACGTCCTTTTCTCTTTTTCAAAGCACTCGGGCAGCTGTGCTCCTGAGGCGTCTGTTGTTGCTGTTTAGTGCTGTCTGTTGTCAGAGAGTGAATGTGCTTTCATTCAGCACGTCCCTCACGCGTTCCTCCATGTGCTTCTCTTACATGCTTGTTTACATCAGAGCGCACAGAGTCTTTCAAGCAGCATACAGCGGTGTTGTGCATTTTGACCAGTTGATGGGAATAGTATTCTTAAAATGCATTCCAAATGCTGAATAATTTGTAATATATAATTATTCACGGTATTTAGAAGTGCCCACGATAACAATATTGTGCATATTCAGAGGAGGGGTTATGAACAAAGGTGGAGTTTCTCCGCTTCTGGAGAGCGGCAGCACTGCGGATCATTTCAGAAAGATAACAGCTTTAACACCAGTATTAAAGACTTAAAAAAATAATTTGAGATCAAAACTCACTCTTAGTCAGCAGCGAGTAATTGAAATAACTTGATCCAATGTGGATTATAATCACTAAAGGCAGAAATATTTATAAGCGATGTAAAAGACTATGCACCATAAACATTAACGTTACAATAGTAAACATGGTAAATGCAAGCACTTGGAGAAGCAAACGTCAGCTTCTTATTCTCTATCACAATTGTGTATTTATTTAGTAACATTTATCTGTCGTCTTGTCTCGAGAGTTTAGCTCCACGTAGCATAGCCTATCATCAAAATAATATAATGATTTTTGTTCGGGAGGTTTTATAAAAATATAGAGTGTGCTGCGGATAATTTCTATAACACCAGCTTTAAACACTTTTTTTTAAGTAAGTTGAGCTCAAAACTCACTTTCAGTCAGCAGGAGTGTTTGCAATAACTTGATCTGATGTGGATTTATAATCACCATACACTCTAAAAAGAAAAGGTGCTAAATAGCACTAAAAGTGGTTCTTTGGCTCGTAATCATAGAGGAACCACTTATCTTTAAAGGTGCTGTACAGCACCTTTGTCAAATGGTGCTATATAGAACCATAAGAGGTGCCATAAAGCACCTTGATTGTTTACAATTTCTTCAACAAAAATGGTGCTTAACAGTGGTTCTTTTGCTCGTTATATAGGGGAACCCCTATTTTGTCATTAATGGCACTTAAGCTTCACAGCACATTTGTCAAATAGTGCTTTATAGAACCCATTTTTTAGGTAGTAGGCCATTATCATGCCATATACAGTACTACAACGTTTGAGTCAATATGCTTTTAAATGATGCTTTTATACCAAATCGTGGGTTGAAAGATTCAAAATCCTGTACTAAAAGCTTACTGATAAACAAAAGTACATTACACTTTTAAAATAGTTTAATTCATTTCATTTAGTTTCAAATATACTGTAATCAGTGCTTTTTAACATTAACAACACTGGCTAAAGGAGTTAGAACAAATAGAAGGAAAATTCAGAAAAGAGAGAGAGAGAGAGAGAGAGAGAGCGACTCTATGCACAGATTGAGTTGTACACTTTTAATTGTGACAGGAAGTCCGGCTGCATCCTTAATTTTTAAGACAACGCACTCCAGGTCAGTGTCTTTTTCAGTCCTTTAGGATATTGGATCCCAAACAGAAAATCTATACAAAGAATGAGGCCCAGTGTCATTGAGATGTCCTCACTCTCCTCAGTAATGGACTGGCCATCCAACATGACGACAATGTGGTCGTATTGCAATGGGATGACCCTCCCTGCAGCCTTTGAGCACCATTTTATGTGTTGGTGTGTCAGGAGGGCAGGTCTGAGCATGGCCCTGGGGGAGAAAGGATAATAGCATTAACCATCTTCTAATTTATTTGAAAGGCAAACCTTAAATAGTTGAATAAAACAATAAGCCCATTGAAACTGTTTTAAAGTGAATTTAAAGGGTTAGTTCACCCAATAATCAAAATTATGTAATTAATAACTCACCCTCATGTCGTTCCGAACCCGTGAGACCTCCGTTTATCTTCAGAACACAGTTTAAGATATTTTAGATTTAGTCCGAGAGCTCTCGGTCCCTCCATTGAAGCTGTGTGTACGGTCTACTGTCCAGAAAGGTAATAAAAACATCATCAAAGTAGTCCATGTGACATCAGAGGGTCAGTTAGAATTTGTAGAAGTATCGAAAATACATTTTGGTCCAAACATATAAAAAACTACGACTTTATTCAGCATTATCTTCTCTTCCGTGTCTGTGTGAGAGTTCAAAACAAAGCAGTCTGGATATCTGGTTCACGAACTAATCACTCAATGTAACTAGATCTTCTTGAACCAGTTCACCAAATCGAACTGAATAGTTTTAAATGGTTCGCGTCTCCAATACGCATTAATCCACAAATGACTTGAGCTGTTAATTTTTTTAATGTGGCTGACACTCCCTCGGAGATCAAACAAACCAATATCCCAGTGTAATTAATTTACTCAAACAGTACACTGACTGAACTGCTGTGAAGAGAGAACTGAAGATGAACACCGAGCAGAGCCAGATAATGAACGAAAGATTGACTCTTTCACGAGTCAAGAACCAGTTGCCTTGGTTTTCGGATCACCAGTAGTTCTTTCGGACAGTTCGAGATCGAGTCAATCTTTCGTTCATTATCTGGTTTGGCTCGGTGTTCATCTTCAGTTCTCTCTTCACAGCAGTTCAGTCAGTGTACCGTTTGAGTAAATGAATTACACTGGGATATTGGTTTGTTTTAATTCAGAGGGAGTGTCAGCCACATTAAAAAAGTTAACAGCTTAAGTCATTTGTGGATTAATGCGTATTGGAGACGCGAACCATTTAAAACGATTCAGTTCCATTTGGTGAACTGGTTCAAGAATATCCGGTTACATCGAATGATTCATTTGTGAACCAGATATCACAAACTGTTGTGTTTTGAACGCGCTCACAACAGACACGGAAGAGAAGACAATGATGAATAAAGTCATAGTTTTTGCTATTTTTGGACCAAAATGTATTTTCGATGCTCCAAAAAATTATACCTGACCCTCTGATGTCACATGGACTACTTTGATGATGTTTTTCTTACCTTTCTGGAAATGGATAGTAGACCGTACACACAGTTTCAATGGAGGGACTGAGAGCTCTCTGACTAAATCAAAAATATCTTAAACTGTGTTCAGAAGATAAACAGAGGTCTCACGGGTTCGGAACGACATGAGGGTGAGTTATTAATAACATAATTTAGATTTTTCGATGAACTAACCCTTTAATTAGACTTGCTTCACACTCAGTCAACTGTTCATGGCTCACCTCAACTTCAAACAGCAACCCCGGGATCTCCTTAAACAGTGCAGGCAAGAGCAGAATAGCTGCTTCCAACTGTATTCCTTTAAACAAAACAAGAATTAGGTTAACATAACATGGTTGATGTTTTTATCTAATAAGTTTTCTTTGTTTTTCAATTAATTACTAAGACAGTAATTATTACTATATTTAATAAACTAGAAATAAGTCTTTATTATTACACAAGACAGATACATGCAGGAATGTATGATCTCACGCAGATATGGGTGTCAGTCAGTGATACACAGAAAATC
Organism: Carassius auratus; assembly: GCF_003368295.1. NCBI lineage: Eukaryota > Metazoa > Chordata > Actinopteri > Cypriniformes > Cyprinidae > Carassius > Carassius auratus. The sequence goes on along the minus strand of NW_020528270.1, from coordinate 232,137 downwards.
TAAGCAGTGCAGATTTAATTACCTTTTTTCAGTCAGTCATCTTCACAGTCATCCACCACACACCTGAACTTCTCCATCAGGGAACTCCGTGAAACTTGAAGGACTTTAGGTGCCATTAATGAGAGAGCTGAGAGAGAATCTGTTGGTCCACATCAACATTGGTATGGTCTCTCATATCCCAAAGGAGCGTATGTTAAGATGAAGGCAAAGTAGAAAAGACATAGTCAAAACTCGTTAGTCATAAGTCATAAATAAGGAGGCAATTATACACTACTGTACTTACCATTTTGGCCAGTCTCAAACATGGAGACTCAGAGATAATCTCCTCCGTGCTGTGGTTAGACACAACATTTTCTGGTAGATTTTTATCAGCGCCATCCTTTCTTTAAGCTCTACAGTTGGTCTAAGCTTCTCTGTTTCCTCCTTTATTGCTCGTAGATGTTCCCTGATGCTTCATTCATCTTCTTCTGCATCAACCTATTGGGATAGTTAAATTGTTACAAACTCTCAAACTACAACATTGGGACCAGCAACTTTAAAAATATGAGGCAAAATGGACTGATGGTCAGTCTAACCCGTGAAGTCTGTCATAACCTGAAGAAAGAGAGAAAATAACAAAACAAACAAATTACAACACTAGGATGAATGCAAAGCCTATAGAGTAACTTATAGACCTAACATTATCTACAGCAGCCCAGTGATGACAAACATTAATAATTTAAATATTTTGTGCATGTTGACAGTATTTTATGATTTGACACGGACATTTGAACATTGGGATAGTTGGTTGACATTAAAATCTGAATGTGTATGCCTCAAAAATTATTATTTGTTTTCAACTGAAGTAATAAAGACATGGATATCTTGGATGACATCGGGGTTAGTAAATTATCAGGACATTTTGATTTTAAGGTGAAATAACTTAATCCTTTAAATATTCTCTACACTATCAGACGAGACACTAACGTTACATGTGAATAGGGTAAGACTACACAGTATCCATGGTAACGAAGCCCGCCACTTTTCGCTATTAGTGATTTGAAAAGATGATAAACGGTAACGTTAGTGTTGTAACGTTATATCTGGAGAAAGTCAAGAAAAGAACGACCCCAGTTAACTTACAATTAAGTTACTTAACTTAACATACAGTTCAGTGTTTGTGAAACAACATATTTATTAGCCAACACTGTATGTCAGGCTCCTCACTCAGCTAACATTAGATTGATACTGAATTTACCATGAATGTCACAAAACACGGTGAAACTTTTGCAAAATACAATAAAGTTTCCCCTGACAAGTAACTTAACGCTAATTATATATTTCAGTCACAGTATGCGTTATGACACTCACCTCGAAAGATAACTTCGGTCTCTTTTTAGAAAGGTGTTCGTCACGTTCATCATCGTCCTGGTTTTGATTGACGTCGAGTCCAACGGTCCAGAGTGTTCTTTGAGGAATGCGGCCGGCGCTTGCCCTCGCGCACCTGAACTGCACAGTGCACACTATTCGGCGCAAACTCGCATAGGTTTTTATATATATGTGTATAAATGTGAAAATGTGTGAATTTTTTTAAGTTCAATAAAAGAAATAATAATAATAATTTTATATAAATATATATATATATATATATATATAATATTTTTTTTATTGAACTTAAAAAAATCTTGACACATTTTCACATTTTGTAAGTAGAAATTGAAACAAGTTTTTAAACATAAATTCTTTACTCACTCATTTTAGGCTAATTATTTGAGCCCTATACCTACACAAATAACAAAAAAGCAATTGATGAATATGAATATACGTTTTTATTTAAGTTTGTGACATAATTTCGGTATATATCTGACTTCATATTCACACCAAAAAAATTTCTGTGGTCAAAAGTCTTGTGTGGAGGCCTTGGATATGTGCCTTGTGTTCAGGAAAATCACAATATTTTAATGTCATTTTTCTAATCCTATCACCAACTAAAGCTAAGACACTTATGATATTAGAGAACTAATATCACTAAGAATTAGGAGCTTAACAGGTTATTTGCATGGCAGTGGTGCCATATAGCACCATATCCACTGCAAAGAATCGCTGAAGAACCGCTGAAGAACCAAACTGGGCTTAACAGATTCTTTAAATAGTAATGGTGCTATATAGCACCATATCCACCACAAAGAACCCCTGAAGAACCGCTGAAGAACCATTATTTTTTAGAGTGTACAAGGCAGAAATATTTATAAACGATGCAAAAGACATTACCACAGTAAACATGGTAAATATGACTGTTTGAGGAAATCAGATGTTCAAGTTCAGTTTATTTATAAAGCACAAATAAAAACAGCCACAGGCCGACCAAAGTTCTGTACAAGTTAGGAAAAATAAAAGATTAAGTACTCTAAAGTCAGCAAGATGGTTTAAAACAAAACACTTATAAAGTACACAAATAGTAGCAAAACAATTTATGATAGAAACACTCTTATAAGCTAAAAGCAACAGAGAATAGATACGTTTTGAGACATGATTTGAACTCAGACAAAGTGGAGGCAGATCTAATAGGGAGTGGGAGCTTATTCCACAGTGTTGGGCCGGCCACTTCAAAGGCTCGGTTACCCCTCGATTTTAGCCGGGTTGTGGGAATCTGAAGGAGGAGCTTATCTTTGGATCTAAGGCCTCTAGTGGGAAGGTAGGGATGGAGTAGATCGGACAAATAAGAAGGTGCTAAATCATTTAGTGATTTAAAAACCAGTAATAAAATGTTGAAATCAATTCTAAAATTAGTCGGAAGCCAGTGAAGGGATCTTAGGAGGGGGGTATCATGATCAAATTTCCTCTTTCTTTCAGAAATCTCGCCGCTGCGTTTTGAACGACCAGTAGGCGTGCCGTTTGGGATATACCAAAGTATAGGGAATTGCAATAGTCCAGGTGAGAGGTAATAAGAGCATGGATAGCAGTCTCCATGGAGCGCTTGGGGAGAAAAGATTTGATTTTTGTTTAAGAGTGAAGAGAGAAGAAGCTGGACCCAATGACTGCGCTTATCTGCTTGTCAAATTTGAGGCACCTATCTACCATCACACCTAGATTCCTTACTTTGGGAGAGATTAACTGATTTAGAGATTCAAGGTCAAGGTGATTACTTGGCCTGGATACTGAGGAGTTAAAAACAATTATTTCTGTTTTGTCTGAGTTCAGAAAAAGAAAATTATTGGTAAGCCAAGCTTTCACATCCTCAAGACATGCTGTTAAGTTCCCTAGAGAACTGTTATTTTTCCTAGACACAGGTATATAGATTTGCATATCATCAGCGTAGGAGTGAAATGAGACATTGTTTCCTAAAAATGGAACCCAAACAGGAGCTAAAACAGAGCCTTGTGGCACACCACAGGAAAGATTGCTAGGAGAAGAAGAGAAATTTCCTATTTTTACTGAGAAAATCTATTGGTAAGAACAGATTTAAACCAGCTTAAAACAGCCCCCCCTAACCCAATGCAGTGTTCCAGCTGAGAGATAAGAATTGAGAGATCAACGGTATCAAAAGCAGAGGACAGGTCTAACATTACTAAAATGACAGAGTCCCCCGAATCTGTTGCCATATAAATATCATTGAGAACTTTTACAAGAGCGCTTTCTGTGCTGTGCAGTGATTTAAACTCCAACTGGAACTTCTCAAGAACCTGATTATCAGTCAGGAAGGTCTGGAGCTGTAAAAAAAATTTTTTTTCCAGTATCTTAGAAATAAATGGCAAAATGGAAATCGGACGAAAATTTGATAAAATAGAAGCATCAAGTGAGGGTTTATTTAAAACAGTTGTAACCGTGGCAACTTTCAAGTTAGATGGCACAGCTCCTTCTAACAAGGATTTGTTAAATGGTGGCACCAGCCCTGGGCCGACAGTGTCAAATATTTGTCTCAGTACGGATATAAGGTGTCGTGTGAGCTAAAGTAGGGTTTGAGTTTAAGCATAACTTCCTTACATAATGCAGAGAGACAGGATTGAAAGAAGTCCACAGGACAGGTGATGTCATCTCTGTTGGTATTACCCGATCAAACTTGAAGCTTTATTGCCGAATTAACTAGAAAAATTCTCACAAAGATCCAAAGACGGGCAGTGAAGAGAAATAACAGGGCGGTTTAGAATGGAGTTAATAACAAAAAAAAGAACTTTTGGGGTGTGGTGGTGTTTTTCAATTTGTTTAGAAAAAAAGGAAGCCTTAGCTTTCTTAACAGCGTACTGATTTGATGATAGGCAATTTTTTAAGATCTCATAAGAAATCTGTAATTTGTCCTTTTTCCACTTCCTTTCTGCTTTTCTGCATGACTGTCTCAAGGAACGAATACTGTGGTCAACCCATGGCTCCGATTTAGATGTAGGTTTAGGTTTAAATAGTTTAAAAGGAGCTGTAAGGTTTAATGCATCTGTCCATGTGGTATTTAAAACAGTAAAATGATTTTCAGCATTAAGATCAGATAATAGAGATTCTAGTAATACAGGAGGGTGGACCTCATTATAGAGTTTGACAAAATCCTCACAAAAATGAGGCAAATATTTGCGGGCATGTGTACCTTCTGAGGCAGGTGTAAGAGAAGGCAGTGGGAGGGATAATTTAAATAAAACAGGAAAATGATTAGAGATGGCAGAATCAACAACTTCAATGTCAGTTACAGATAGACCATGTGACAAAAGGCTAGGGCTGCACGATATTGGGAAAAAATTACATTGCGATATTTAATTTTTCTGCGATATATATTGCGATATTTTTTCTTACAAACAAATGGGGTGAGCACACTTACATTCTCATTTTAAATGATTTAAACATTGACACCATCGTGTCAATTGATTAATATGCGCGAGGGAGAGAGAGCAAGACAGAGCTCGTGTTGTTTGAAAACGGCTCGCGCTCTCTCGGTCTCTCTCTCTCTCAATTCAATTCATATTGCTTTATTGGCATGACATACAAAGGTACATATTGCCAAAGCATTGTACATATCAGAATAGAAACAAACAAAACAAAAATACATATATATATATATATATATATATATATATATATATATATATATATATATATATATATATATATATTCATAAGAGAAACAAAAGAAAAAAAATCCATATACATTTCTATAAACATTGATGGTACTTCTAATGTACTCTCTCTCTCTCTGTCTCTCTCGCGCGCGCTCTCTCTCTAGCAGTAGACACAGAAAGTAGTAAAGACACAGAAAACTCGAGGCGGCCACCACGCTTCTGGGACGCTTCAGACACGCGCCGCTCACGCCACGCAGCCAGTGTGTCACCGGCCTCTGTCTCTCTCGCGCACGCTCTTTCTCTCTGTCTGTCTCGTGCGCGCGCACACTGTCTCTCTCTCTCTGTCTCTATCTCGTGCGCCCGCGCTCTCTCTGTCTTTCTCGTGCACTCTCTCTCACTTTCGCGCTCCCTCTTTCTCTGCCCTGTTAAACTTGCATGTGGTTTTAAGTCCTGTCAATGATGAACATTCACTCAATGATGATTTAGCTGCGCAATTAATCCGCGAATCACATTCGTCAAGGGCCGGGGAGCAGCTGGCCCGTACAGTTAATGAATAACGGATCAACTACGACAGCCTACATCGCACATCCTGCGATGTGACTATCGTGGATTCGTACATCGCGATATCGATGCTTAAATGACACATCGTGCAGCCCTACAAAAGTCCAAAGTATGTCCATGAGTATGTGTAGGATGGTTAACCCACTGCAGTAGGTTAAAAGAGTCAATTATGTTTAAAAACTCAGGAGTTAGCTGCTTAGTGGGGCAACATACATGGACGTTAAAGTCACCTAAAATGAGGATGTGATCGTGTCTAGTGATCAGATCCCCTACAAACTCTGAAAACTCTTCTATGAAGTCTTTGATTAGATATGTGGTAGTCTATAGATCAAAGCTAAGACCACAGGTTCAGACCAGATGCTTTTCTCAGAGGACAGAGGTTGGCAGTATGAGCGCCCTCGCGGTGCGGCCGGATAATAATCCGAGATTGGAGATATTCCTGTTGAGTCCGGAAGACAGGAGAAGCAGGAGCAGAGGCAGGGGGGTCCATCATGATTGACCTAAGCCAACGTGTCACTCTCCAGCGCCGTAAAGCGGTCCGATACCATAACCCGTGATCGAGGCAACGAACTGGGTACTGCCAGAGAACCAGCTCTCATTAAGGTTTTAATTCTGACAATCACACCCCCACGTTTCCCGTGTCTTCTCCGACGCTTTCTGGGAGTAGTGTCCAGAGGTAGTTGCCGGAAGAAGGCCGGGATGTCCCGTAAAAGCGTCCCATGTGTGTGGTTCGCGAAAATGCTCAAATTCACATCCAAGACACTTACACAGGAACTACGAATGTTCAAGAGAGTCTGACGATCATACGTGAAAGACTCTACATGGTTGTTAGACAGGAGGGCACTTAAAAACAACCAAACAATAAACAGGGCAGAGAGCAGAAGACGGCTCGCCACATACACAGGCGCCATCTTTTTTTTTTGTGAGGATCGTTGATTTGATGCCAGCTTCTTATTCTCTATCACAATCTTGTAATTATTAAGTAACTTATATTATCTGTCATATGTCTCATCTCGAGAGTTTAGTTCCACGTAGCCTTTCGTAAAAATATAATAATGTTTTATGTTCTGGAGCTTTTATAAAAATAAAGATATTATCATTCATTCTAAATGTGACTTATAGGCCACTTTGGCTACAAATAAATAGAAACTGACTCGACTGAATAAGCAGGCTTATTTTCATAAGTGTTAGAAAATAAATAAAATATCTAACACTCGTGTGCTCATTCATGTGGCCTGAACACGATCACATACACACTAAGGCCGTCTTCTATCGTACCACTGTTGTGGTCGGGGCCATTACTATATCCACTTGTTTTGTTGCTTCGCAAAATCTGTAATTTACTATCTTGAATCGTTTCCCTTTAATGGTGTACCATACAGTTGTGAAACTAGTGATTCTTGTAATTGTTGAATTATCAGTTCTGTCATCTCACATTTCGCCGCCCATCATCTACTGAGTGCGCGTGTCCGCTTCAGCGAGACAACTCCACTCTAATGCCATCGAGAGCACCGGGACATTTCTGGTCTGGTTGAGTGAGAGCTGACTGCTGAAGCGAGGGAATTCTCCCCCACTTTAGGCACTGTTTCTAAATTACGCAAAACTGCAAAAAAGTGTGAAGCGGAGCTATGCACTTAATCCGCAAGCTGCATGCAAGAGCAGAGTCTCCCGCACAGCACTGTGTTTGCACAACAATGTAAAGTGTAGGGCTTTAGTGTGACGAGTGGGGCGGGGCCGAGAGACATGGGAACGAGGAGTGAGGCCAGGTGTAGTGATTGGAGATGAGCTACACCTGTAACCCACCACCGGTCTCGAGTCCCACGTAGGAGATGGAAGGATATAAAACTGGAGCGACGACCGTGAAGGACGAGAGAAGCCTGGGATTTTAGTTGTGTTTTTGAGCGCACCAGTCGTCCGTGAGGGGCTGGTGCGCTGTTTTGTGTTTATTTTGAATAATTGAAATATGATTTGATTGTGCGCCGGTTCCCGCCTCCTCCTTCCCGAAGATTATGAAGTTAATATCGTTACAGTGGTGCCGAAGCCCGGGAGGGACGCGCTGCTGAAGATCCCTCGCCGCTGTGGTGAATCCACGTTGCCATCGAGCAGGCGAGGAGTGTGCCGCCATGGACGCTCAAGGCGGTGGGCTGGAGCGAGTTGCCGGGGACGGGCGAGCTAGCTGCCGGCCGCCCATGATGTGGAGGGGCGGTTGCCGTCTGTGAGGGAGCGGAGGAGTCAGCTCTGTTCGCCAGGGTGCCGGAGCCTACTGCCATCTGCCGGAACGGGGAGGAGTAGGGAATGGGGGACTCCTGCCGGCTGCCCAAAACCTGAGGAGCCGTCGCCGTCTACCGGGCGGCGGAGCAGTGTCGTGCCATCCTCCGAGGGCCGTCCAGTGACACCGCCAGGCACCGCGGAGGAGATCACCCAGCTGGTGGAGGGCCGAGCAGCAGTGTGTCTGGGAACCAGATTTTTTTTTTTTTCTCCCCTCTCTCGTCTCTGTCGCTCCTCCTTCCATCTCCTTTTCTCTTGGCTCGTCTGTCCTACCCCCAGGTTCCCGCAGGTCCCCGTGAGTGGTCCCCCCCGGAGGGAAGGGGGTGGGGGGGTGAGGTAGAGCGCAGTCTCAAGTGTACCCCCCGGCCTGCGAGGGGCGATGGGGGTATGTAATGAGTGGGGTGGGGCGGGGCCGAGAGACGTGGGAACCAGCCAGGTGTAGTGATTGGAGATGAGCTACACTTGCGACCCACCACCTGTCTCAAGTCCCACGTAGGAGATGGAAGGATATAAAACTGGAGCGACGACTGTGAAGGACGAGAGAGGACCAGGCCTGGGATTTTAGTTGTGTTTTTGTTTTTATTTGAGCGCACCAGTCGTCCGTGAGGACAGTCACACCACATGACAAATTTGATGTTTAGATAAAAGTTTTAAGTAGAGGTCTTTAAACACCAACTACAGCTATGGTATGCTGTAATCATTTCTTGTCTGAGGAACAACATGAGACATCATGGACAGGTAGAATTGCATGTCATGTCTCCCACCACTTATATTTTAGTTTTGCCCATTTTTTCCCCAAGCAAATTATTAATAAAGGGTCTTTATCATTCAACGTAGACTTTTTAGAGATTTTAACCATTTTGCATTGTCATATCCTCATCAAAAATATACCTGGAGTTGTGTTTTATTGTGTGTTAGTAATCTAGTAAATTTCGCAAGCAGATTTCAAATAATGTTTTCACCATAGCAGTCTTCAGGGCTTCTAAAGTAGTTTAACATCCTGAACAAAGCTGAAGGAATCTTTCAGAAAATATTTTCACGAAGAATAAGAATAAAACAGAATAAGATTGCAGTACATCATTTTTTTTTCCTGTAAAGACACAGCTTATACCTGGGAAACAGCTGTATAGCTTATGCTGTGATATTGTAAACAATCCTTGAATAAAGTGCCAGTGGCACAAAACCTGAATGGAACTCATATTTTAAAGTAAAATCCATCAGAAGGTTGTCCAGAAAAAAAAAAATTGGACACACACAAAAAACCTGCTGTGTGAAAAAGAGCAGTGTATACTTAGGAAAAAAGTGCATTTCAAATACATTTAAAGGGGGGGGTGAAATGCTCATTTTCACTCAATATCCTGTTAATCTTGAGTACATATAGAGTAGTACTGCATCCTTCATAAATCCAAAAAGTCTTTAGTTTTATTATATTCATAAGAGAAAGATAGTCTGTACCGATTTTTGCCGGAAAAACACGACCGGCTGGAGGCATGACGTGTGGGCGGAGCTAAAGAATCACGAGCGCGAATAGGCTTTGCGTTGAGAGCATGTGGAAGCTGTGACATTACCGTGAGGGAAAACCCATCATCCAAAACAAACCATGGCTTACAGTCAGATTCAGCCGTTTATTTATGATCCAGAATCCGATCCAGAGGCTGAAGCGGGGCTCGAACCCGGGTCTCAGGTATCGGAGGCGGACGCACTAACAAGGAGGCAGAGATATTTTAAGCAGTTTTACTCACCGCACGCGATTCCAACACACGATCGTGACCCTTTTTCCTTGGGATTGCATCATCTTTAAGAAATAAACGATACGCAAATCCGTTGTCAAACTGGGCCTTGTGAACAAGCATCTTCGAAATGCAGGGAACAAACAAAAACACTTACACAACTCCGTTGATGCTCTGTAAAAATAAACTCCATCCACTGGTCCCTTAATGCTGTTTTTTTTTTGTAATATGTGCAGGGTTGTCTTGCCCTGGCAACCAAAAACACACTTCTTTTGTGACATTTCGCGACGCTCTCGCTCTGATCAGTGAATGACTCTGATCAGTGAAATGTCTGTGCTGCTCAGCCTCGCTATACGGGAGTGCGCGCTCTTCCGGCAGAAGTGCGTCAGGACCCAAATAAGGAAATTCTGCTCCATCTAACGTCACACAGAGCCATACTCGAAAAAAACTTTCCGAAACTTGTGACAAACCGGAAGGAGTATTTTGGGAACAAAAATACTCCTTCAAATGTACAACTTAATTTTTGAAACTTTGTCCATGTTTAGCATGGGAATCCAACTCTGTAACAGTGTAAAAAACTCAGTATGCATGAAATAGCATTTCACCCCCCCTTTAAACATTTACCTTTCTCATTCAGTCATAATTAGGCTGCAAGAATGAATTATGAACTGGTAAACGACAAACTGATCACAGACCATGTTTGTAAAGCTTTAAATGTTAACTGTTAAAAAGCAATGTTTTGCATTTGCAAACAACATTGTACTGGAGAATCTGCACAAATAAAATTCTTAAACAGTTCAGTAGTGCAGTGTTTACAGGTTACTCTTCTTTTTTGAAGACACAAAGACACTTTGGATGACTTTGTTCGATTAGTTTTATCTTCAGCTTTTTTCTTTTTTTTTCTCGAGCTTACTTCACTGCCGCCTGCCTCTGTCATCTCGCTGAATGCTGCAGAGACGCCGTTCGGGAAGCACGTGAAATAAAACTAGGCCAGCTATTGGCTATTCGCTACTTCTTCCACTGTACTGGCTGAGTAAAACCTCCAGTGGCTCATTACTGCCACACTTTGGTCACCGAAGATTTAAAATATGCACAAATTTAGCCGCTTACGGCAAATAAAAGTTATTTAGCAACTAATCGATGACTAAATTTGTTAAACTATTTTAATAATCGCTTTTAATCAATTAAATCGATTAGTTGGTTTAGCTCTAGTAAAGTGATAAACCGCATCATCCATTCAGACATGAAACAGAGTTATTGATACTGTCGTGTCGTGTGACATATGAGAACAGTAAAGGTTCTGTAGTGTTGCTGGCTGAAAACATCCACAATAATGTTAATGGCATGAAGAGGAAAACTGGAAAACACCAATGCATGTCAATTCAGCCTAAGACCTTCTTTAATGCAGCTCTGAAATGAATTGTATAATGATAAAAAATGAATCTGTAATAATTCATACAATGACTGGCAAATTTAGCAAATTTTGGTCAAGTGTTTTCATTGAGCTATTCACTATAATAGGCTGCAAATCCGAAAACTGAAAAATGCTGCCTTCGGAGGTCACATTCCAAGGTAGGAAGGAATCCATGTCCGCTTCATCTCCTGAGATGACTTCATCTGGCCGGTTTTTGAAGGCAGCATAGATGTAATAATAATCATACATTTTATTTGAAATGCACTTTACATTTGGACAATCTCAAAGTGCTACAGAGGATCTAAAAATCAAAGTAATTCAATATAAAAAGAAAACAGAACAACATAAGCCTATAAAAACGTTCATTGAAAAGCTTTTATAAAAAGAAATGTTTTAGGTTGCGTTTAAAAGCATCAGTAGTCTGTGGGGCCCTCAGGTAGTCCGGGAGGGTATTCCACAGCCTCGGAGCAGCCGATGAAAAGGCCCTATCACCCATGCTGCAAAGTTTTGTTCTGGGAATTTGGAGGATGTTTGAGTTTGCAGAACGAAGAGCGCGTGCAGAGTGTGAAAAGGTCGGGTGGGTGAGAAGTTCCTGCAGGTAGAGGGGGACATATCCGTGAATACACTGATGGGTGAGGAGGGAAACTTTAAACTCAATTCTCAGTGTGACAGGGAGCCAGTGAAGAGATTTCAGGATGGGGGTGATGTGTTCATGCTTGCGCACCCTCATCAGGGTTCTGGCAGCGCTATTTTGGATGTATTGAAGTCTCTGGATGCTTTTGCCAGAGATCCCGATGAGAAGTGCATTACAGTAGTCCAGCCTGGAAGAAACAAAGGCATGGACGAGCTTCTCTGCATCCTCCATGCTGAGTGTTGGACGGAGTTTGGCAATGTTCTTGAGATGGATGAGGTTTTGCATAGGTGTTTAATGTGGGTGTCAAAGGTGAGATTAGGATCCATTTTGACACCTAAATTACTGACCGATGTGGAAAGGGAGATATTTTGGCCGGAAAAAGTGATGCTGGTGATGGTTGAAGTGCGAAGTTGATGTGGTGTACCAATTAAGATGGCATCAGTTTTAGAGCAATTTAACTGAAGGAAATTGAGCTTCATCCACATCTCTATCTCCTCCAGGCAAGTGGTCAGTGTGGATGTTGGTAGGGGAGCAGAGAAAGTGGAGGTTGTACTTAAATACAGCTGTGTATCATCAGCATAACAATGGAATGATATACCATGTCTACTAATGATTTTACCGAGGGGGAGAAAAGTGTGGGACCCAGCACAGAGCCCTGAGGAACACCAAAGGTGACATTATGAGTGAGTGATTTGGCTTTGCCCAGGGCAACGTACTCAGTTCTACCAGTCAGATATGAAATGAACCAGTCATAAACATTTTCTGAAAGTCCAATGGTGTATTTAAGGCGGTGTAAGAGAATGTTGTGGTCTACTGTGTCAAAAGCAGCTGTTAGATCTAGCAGGATAAGTAGTGATGGGGAACCAGTATCTGCTGCCATCAGAAGGTCATTGGTGATCCTGACCAAGGCTGTTTCAGTGCTATGACCAGGGCCGAAACCCGACTGAAATTTTTCAAACAGGTTTTTTTTTTAAGGTGAATATGAAGTTGTACTGCAACTGTTTTTTCCAAAACCTTTGATAGAAATGGTAGGTTTGAAATGGGCCTATAGTTGCAGAGAACTTCAGGGTCCATAGTTGGTTTTTTAAGTAGAGGGTTGATGACAGCGGTTTTTAATGTGGATGGGATATGACCAACCAGAAGGGAGTTGTTTATTATCTTGGTGATGAATGGAGAAACAACGGAGAGTTTGGCCTTCAGCAGAGTGGAAGGGAAGGGATCCAGGGGACAGGTGGCCGGCTTCATCTTTCTGATAACATCCTCCACTTCTTCCTGTGTGACATCAGTGAAAGAGCTGAGGGGCTGGACAATCTTCAATGCTGGATCTTCCGTTGGAGAAGGCAGAGCAGCAGTGGTAGTGAGTTGAGAGCGGATATTATTTACTTTTTGTTTGAAAAAGGTAATAAATATATTACACCTCTCCTCAGTGGTCTCAGAGTGGGAGAGTACGGGGGGTTTGAGAAGGTGGTTTATTGTTGAAAAAAGTAGTTTTGAGTTTCCAGGATTGTTATTGATGATAGTGGAATAATACCGTGACCGCGCGTCTCTCAGAGCTTCTGCATAAGCCCTCTTTTGTTTCCTGTATGCCTGTTTGTGAACAGTCAGTCCAGAGGCCTTGAACCGCCGCTCAAGGACACGCCCAGTCGCTTTCATCTTTCGCAGCTCGCAGGTGTACCAAGGTGCTGATCGTGTGAATGAGACGGTCCTCGATATCAGAGGGGCATGGAGGTCCAGAAGACTGCTCGGGGACTGGTTATAAAAATCCACCGAGTCAGCAACGGAAACCAAGTCAGAAAGGCCAATGGAGAGAGAGGAGATATGTTGAAGGTCCAGGACCAGGACATCCGCATTGATGTTTTTCAACTTTCTGTAGTAGATCTGTCTCTTTGGTATGATGTGAGAGAAAGGAAGGGGCAACTCCATTGCCACAACCTTGTGATCTGAAACTCCAAGATCATAAACCTGTAGGTTACTGATGAGAGCTGAGTATGAAATGATTAAATCAAGTATGTGTCCCTTGGAATGTGTGGGGACATCAACATGTTGTTGTAGGTTGAGGGAGTCTAGCAGCTGAAGAAAATCAGCAGCAAGATGACATGAGGGGGTGTCAACATGAATATTTATATCTCCCATGATAATAGTATTGGCCAAGGTAGTACAAAGAGGTAGGTGCTCCTTGCAGTTATAAGCATAGTTTAAAAACACAGTTTAAAAATCGCGGGCGAGCAGAGTGGAGAAGCGGCGAACACACAGCGCCAGCGTCCTCTCCCTCTGTAAGGTGCAATACAGCCTCACAGATGTATCCTTCGTTGCCTTTGATATCCCAAAATCCCGTGCGTTCCATTCCGTGACAGTTAAACCAAAAAATAAAGATGGCGTCTGAAAGTTGCAGTCGGTGGTCAGTTTGTGTGTAAATGTATGTTTCTGAACAACGTTTTCCACTTATGTAATTTCTAGCGACAAATTAATATTGCAGTAATGAAATATCCACTTAGTTATAACCAAAGCTCTCTATATTTTGCTGTAGATCATTAAACCATTACTCCGCCGTTTCATGAGGTGTCTTCAGGCAAAAACGCTACCTGCAAAGTCATTGACATTGATTGCTTTGGAATTTATGGATGCTTTTTTGGCCCTTCCAGCTCATAGTGATTTGATATCATTGCAGAATCAGAATGTTGAGGAGTTGGTAAATTGTTTCAATTCTTCTTGTTTAGAAATTTTAAACATAATTGCCCCTTATAAAACCAAAGAACTGAAATCAAATAATCAACCATGGTTCAATAGTGACCTAAAAGTCTTAAGAAAAAAATGTAGAAGAGCAACAGAAGGACAAATTACAAATCTCATCAAAATTCAAATCTTACAGAGTAACTTGTCTGACTTCCAAGAAGCAGTTTCCTTGGAAAGAGCAAGATACTTCTCTAACATAATCTCAAAATATTCCCATTGCCCCAAGATACTATTTTCTGTTAAATTCAGTATTAAACCCTTCTAGAACGGCTGGCCCAGAACCTAGCCTAGACTTATGTGAGAAGTTCTGCAACTTCTATATAAGAAAAGTTACTTTAATTAGGGCACAGATCTCTAGTAATTTAACTCCGAATTATCAATATGCAAAAGTTTGCCCCTCTGCTTTTTCAAATTTTCACACAATTTCACACTCCGAGATGTTAAGCATGATCTCTAACATGAATCCAACCACTTGCTCTTTTGATGCCATTCCAACAAAGTTACTAAAGGATGTTCTGCCTTCTGTGTTGCCAAGTCTACTTTCTATTATCAATAGCTCCTTACAAATTAGTTCTGTACCACTCTGCCTTAAACAGGCTGTGGTCCATCCTTTACTCAAAAACGATAATCTCTATATAATCCTATGTAATCCTTCTGATTTTAATAACTATAGGCCCATTTCGAAACTTCCAATATTCTGGATCCTTTTCAGTCTGGCTTCAGAGCTAAACACAGCACTGAATCTGCACTTTTGAGGGTAGTAAATGACCTCATACTATCCGCAGACTCTGGTAACTGTTCTATTCTTCTATTATTGGACTTAAGTGCGGCTTTTGATACTGTGTGTCATCGTATCTTGTTAAAGAGATTGGACATTTTAGTTGGCATTCGTGATGGTGCACTAGATTGGTTTGCATTATATCTTGCAAACAGGAAATTTTTGGTGGAAATTGGAGAATTTTCATCAAACTCAGTTCCTGTCACTTGTGGGGTGCCCCAGGGCTCAATTCTGGGTCCAACCTTATTTTCCTTATACTTACTCCCTCTTCGTTCCATTTTTGAGGCCCATAAAGTTTCATATCACATTTATGCCGATGACACTCTATTTTCCATTAAAATCAGGTACTGATTAATTTCCTCTCTTCTAGCTTGTTTAGAGGACATTAAGACTGGATGGACAATAATTTCCTTCAATTAAATCAGAAGAAGACTGATGTTATGTTGTTTGGCCCTTCACACCTTTTAAATAATATAATATCTACCCTAGGCCCCCTTCGAGATGGCATTCGTGATAAAGTAAAAAAAATGGGAGTTACACTTGATCCTGAATTAAAATTTGATAAACAAATAAATGTTATCATCACTTCATTGGCTACCTGTTCGATTCAGAGTTGATTTTAAGGTTTTAGTATTTGTATTTAAATCACTTCATGGTCTTGCCCCTTCATATATTTCAGACCTTCTCCACTCGTATTGTCCAGTGAGAACACTCCGATCCTTCACTCAGATGATATTAAATGTTCCAAAATCTCGACTTAAATCTCGACTTAAATCTTGACTTTAAGGCGACAGAGCTTTCTCAGTTCTTGGTCCTAAGCTCTGAAATTCCTTACCTTTGTCTATTAGACTTTCCCCTACACTTTTTACATTTAAATCTTCTCTTAAAACTTTTTTTTTTCTCAGGCATATGCGTAACTTGATATTAATTATTAAATTAATATTACTATTTTTTTGTCTTAATTATTGTTTTAAATTGCATGATGTTTCCGGTCTTAATTCTATTATTTTTGTTTTGCTTTCTTTTCATATTTTATTATTAGTTTTAAAATTTTATTGTACAATGGATGATTTGTTTGGTATTAGAGCTGAAGATCTTTGCCCGAACCCGACGGGTTCGGTCGGGTTCGGGCTTAATTTCTATCATCTTACGCGGGCTCGGGCCGGGCTCGGGCTTGCGCTCCGGTTTCGAGGTAAACGAGCGGTCATGTGATGTGTTTCGATTAGCGCGAGAAAGATGCGAAAAATGAATGCTGAGCAGGTGTAACGGAGGCTTGCCTCTGGTGATTACGTTTTGGTTGCACCAGCAACTAGAGCAAAGTCTAAGGTGTGGAAAAGTTTTAACCATGCTTATAAAGAGAATAATGAGTGAATAATGACGCACCATCATGACGCACGCGCAGGAGCGCGCTGAAGACATCTACAGTGGATTCAATCATTTTCCTCCACATAAACATGTAGACCTAGCCTAATCTCTGTGAGTAAAGGTTTTTCAAATGATAACTAAATATTCATTGAGTCTTAAATGCATAATGTTGACAGAGTATTTACGCTAATGTTGGCATTATTCTTTTATTAAATAAAGCAAATCCGGCGGAGCCTTTATCTTAATTTCGTTATTGCCAAATACCCATCTTAATTTAAAATTTATCTTAATTTAATTTTTTTTAAATGACTCGTTTTTATTGGTGCGTTGGTCTATTTATAGGTTAAATGAGCCTATGTCTAGAACGCTGAGATGTTACGATGTGACACAGGACTTATTTTATTTCTTTATTCCAACTTCCAAGTGGTCTAGTCTACGTTAGTTATGAGTAAATTATGTTAAAACATGAATAAATTGCTCATTGTTGGCAAAAGGCAAAAGAGCTGTGTGCGTGAGCACATTTGAATAATGTCGGGCTGTAAACGGGTTCGGGCTTTAAAAAAGCTGTCAATCAAAATGTACTTGTCGGGCTCGGGTCCTGTCGGGCCTAACTTTTAAGGCCCGATTACAGCTCTATTTGGTATGTTGTGCAGCACTTTTGTCAGCATTTATGTTGTTTTGAAGGGCTATATAAATAAACTTGACTGATTAGACAGCAAGGCAGCAAGTCACCTGCCTATGTTTTCAGATTCAGCCATAGTGTTGTTTCAAAGCTGAAAAGCAGTTAATTGTGCTTCACTTACTACATCAGTTTTCTGCTCTGGTCATGAGATTCCAGATTCCATTCTAATGTGTGTTATTGTATAACTGGAATTTTATCATCTTTGCCCACTATTTCCCAGTCTCTACTGTAATGTCAGTGTCTACTAATCACTGAATGCACAACATTGCCGACATCACGTTCCCATTCTGATGACAGACTATTGATGTGATTACATGGATACAAGTAATCAGTTTACATGGCAGGATTTTCATTTAGTTCAGCTATAGAAGGTTATCCTATCTCTCAACAGATTACCATTCGGTTTAGGCATTTTTATTCTGACTGAGGTGTTTATATGGAGCATTTTCATTCAGACTGGATGCCATTCTAAGTTTCCGAAGGGTGCATGCTTCCCCTGCTGGACTACCACCCTCCATTATGCAACCTACAGCATTAATGCACATTACATGTTCCTCATGCCACAGCAAGGGGTCATATGTATCACATATTTGCTTAAAGGGGGGCTACAATGGTGTTTCATGGATTCAGAGTTGTTCAGTGTTAAAGAGATTTTCATGCCAATCATGGCCTATTCGGATGAGTGGGGACATCTTTCTTCTGGGTGGTACAAGTTTCGGTAGTTTTTTCGATGATGGATCTAATGACGTAGGGGATGGTGGAAATCCTTATGAGCATTTCTCTTGGGAAAGCACGCACATGATTACCAGAGGAGAGCGAGACCTCACCCACAAACATGCTTCATCAGGAAATCGTTGGCAGCGCTGCATAGGATTTGTTTTTAAATGTCTCCAAATAATTTTTTTTTTGGATGTGAGGGGGAAGTTTACCATGTTCAGCTTCTCAAAGAACCTAGCGTTACATGGACCGTGGATGCAGTTGCTTTTCTGGTGTAGCAATGGAGTGTAGCAAGTGTTGTCTTCTCGTCATTAAAGTGATGAATGTTTTATAAACAAGACCAGGTTGACACTGGATTTGCACATCGTTTCCTATTAAAACTTGGTAGAAGACCCCAGACAGGTAAGTACAACTGCTTCAGATTTCTGTCTTTTGTTGGAAATCAGCACATACCGTATTTCTCTGACTAGAAGTCGCACCTGAGTATAAGTCGCATCAGTCCAAAAATACTTCATGACGAGGAAAAAAGCATAAGTCGCACTGGACTATAAGTCTCATTTATTTAGAACCAGGAGAAAACAATACCGTCTACAGCCGATGATTTCAGTGGTAGGCTACAGGAGCACTGAGCTGCAAAGAGCGCCCTCTGGTGGCTGGAGACAGTCATGTGAAGTCTTGGTTTATTTCTCTTGGTTAATGTGAAATTAATTTTGATAAGTCACACCTGGAAAATACGGTAAGTTAATATACGTTATGAAAACAACACAAAACATCAGTATTATAGCTCCGCCCACAGCATGCCCCCAGGAGTTTGGTTTTTCCAGAGAGAATCGGAAGCTGTATTTTTGTTTTGCAGGTATGACCAGGCTGGGGACTTTTGGAGATGGGGATTCTATATGCTTCCCCATACAGCTCATTCAAATATTTCACATAAGCAGCTAAAGCAACATGCTTGTTGTATGCTTCTCTCCGAGTTTGGGTGATGCTTCCCCCATAAATATAGTATCAAGCAACATTTCTCATTGTTGGCCATTCAAATTGCATCAGTTGTGTTGGAGTTTTGGCATATGGTTGTTTGGGGGTTTGTCTTGCTGCTCTCCCCACTCTGTCCAAGCATGGCTCCATGGACAGGCGTGTGGAGTGTTGCCCAGAACATAACCATACCGCCAACACTAACTGTATGCAATTACATTGTCATAAATATACTTGACGGAAGTGGTCCTGATTGAAATAAAATTAATCACACAGAAATAAATGTGAGTCCTGATAAATTAATTCATTATGATCAATGTATAATTTATTCTATAGTAAAACATTGATGCTTTTGAATTGGAATATTGACCAAAGCATGCAAACAAACGGCTGCTTTTATCATGTTCGTTTTGTGATCGCACTAGTTCCAGTGACTTATTTCTTAGTTTTCTGATAACTTTTCTTTGTTGGTGATGAGGTTGATGTCAAATGATGAGGTTGCGTGACGTTGTTCCTGAGAGGCGTGTAAAGGGCGTGTTTTAGTGACGCGCAGCGGAGCTTCAGACTCGACTGTGGAAACCCTGCGCTATTCTTGCCTCGGTGCTACTGACCCGAGGCTATTAGCCCCGCCCGGCCCATTTTAAGCCCTGGCTCGCACTGGCCCGACAGTGGAAATGTGGCTATTATATTAGTTGAAACTGGTCTTAGAACGACAATATTAACATTTATCGCGATAATTTCTGGGACAATTTATCATCCAGCTAAATTTGTTATCGTGACAGCCCTATCAGGACCTTGGTTAAATGTCTCATCCGACCCCAGAAGATAAATTCCACTGACAGTTATAACGATTCAAGTAGTTTTAGATAGTTTGTTGTAATAGAAACAAAATGGGGGACAATTGTTTTTCTACAAAGTGTTAGATAATGTTGTAGTTGATCAAACATATTGAATAGTTCTTCTTGTAGAAACGTGGGTTTTGTGTATGTAATTTTTTAAAAATGATATTTTTATATTTGCAAGAAGGTTTAGTTTAAAAAAATTGCATCAGAAAGAACAAACTTTTTTCAAGTTACTGACAAGTCAACTGTTTTTGCTTTATTTTAGAATTTATTGAAGAAAGTGAGGAGAACAAAAAATGGAGTGAAGTTGAGAAGAAAAATCATGTCAAAACTGGAGAAAAACCTTTGAGTTGCTCTCAAACCAAACAGGAAGATCTAAAGAAAAGAGCTTTCACCTGCACTCTGTGTGGAAAGAGTTTCACATACAAATATCATCTTGATTTTCACCTGAGAGTTCATACTGGAGAGAAACCTTTCACTTGTAATCAATGTGGAAATAGTTTTGCACACTTAACAACCCTTAATAGACACATGAAAATCCACACTGGAGATAAACCTATTAAGTGCTCACACTGTGACAAGAGATTCAATAATTCATCAAATCTGAAAATGCATGAGAGGATCCACACTGGAGAGAAACCGTACACTTGTGATCAGTGTGAGAAGTGTTTCACACGCTTATCACAACTGAAGGATCACTTGAACATCCACACTGGAGAGAAACCCTACTCATGTGTTCAATGTGATAAAACATTTTTTAAGGCTTCAAACCTGAAGAAACACCTGACAGTTCATACAAAGGAGAAGCCATATTCATGTTATTTGTGTGGAAATAGTTTTTCACGTTTTTCACATTTGAAAGGACATCAGAAAATACATACTGGTGAGAGAGAGTACATGTGCTCTGAGTGTGAAATGACTTTCACTTCAGCGGACAGTTTAAAACGGCACGAGAGGATCCACACTGGAGAAAAACCTTATAAGTGTTCACACTGTGACAAGAGATTCAATCAGTCAGCACATCTGAAAACACATGAGAGGATCCACACTGGAGAAAAACCTTATAAGTGTTCACACTGTGACAAGATATTCAGAGACTCATCGTATCTGAAAACACATGAGAGGATCCACACTGGAGAGAAACCTTATCACTGTACTGAATGTGGGAAGCGCTTCAGTCATTCATCTGCTCTAAAGAGGCATACAAAAAACTATCACAATAAGGCCCCGTACAAACAGAGATGATGCCTTTAGCTGTTAATTTTGTATCCTATTGGTGTGTCCTCTAGACGGATCTGGTGTCCCAGAGTGGATCGATCTGATGTGTTTACAATGTGTTTACAATCTGCTTTTGAAGAAATATTGTATCATGCTACAGTCTACATTCTGTCAGCTGCAGTTCTGGTGTCTCTGTTTTTGTACAACATCACAAGCATTTACATCAGTGTTAACTCTTTAGAGTTACTCTCACGGGTCACTGCACTTATTTGCAGACACAAAGTACATTACTTGTATGTGCTTTAAAGCCTTGCTTGTTCATTAAATTTATTGAATGTTCCTGCTAAGTAAACCATGACATTCAAATGCACACAAAACTTCTACGATGGTACCTCAATGTTTCACAGACAAACCGTTAAATGTTCAATTAATTTGCTTGTTAAGATAATGTAAACTCGTGAGGAAAGAAAAACTTAAAGCATACTCATATATCTTAAATCTTCTGGTTACATTATCCTAATGCAATATAGGGATGCCCAACCATTCTGTATAATACAGAATTGACCCGTATTTAAGGCATCAGAGAAGCGTTCTGTATGAAAGCTATACAAAACAGTTTGTCCTGTATTTTCGCAGGATTATGCCGTATGGCCATCTAGACCATACAAATAACACATTAATAATTATTTTTGCACAAATCATTGTTTGAATTGTGAATGTAGCCTCTCAAGAAAGGCTTTAAGACCTTGCAGAATACTCTGCCGCCTGAACGCTCTCACTTCACTCGAGCTAACGGCAATCCACGGAAGAGGATTTGGTCCATGCAATAAAAAATAAAATAAAAAACTCTTGAGATTAAAGTCGTTACATTTTGAGAGAAATGTCTAAACAAAATATTGAGAATAAACTTGTTAAATTACAAGAAAAAAGTTGTTACATTTGGACAAAATATAAAATGAAATAATTTTTTTTAAGGGTAATCAAAATGAAATGCAAAGAGAAAAATCACACTATTCTTGACTTAAAAACTGATGTAATACAGTTGCTTTAGGAGTTAGTCTATATAGTGTTTTATTCTTAGATTTGTTCATTAAATTTATTGAATGTTCCTGCTAAGTAAAAAACACACACACAATGTAAAGATTATTTAACAGTATACTGAACATAGAAAGCTGCACACTTCTTATGTTTCATTGTTTGTACCTCTCCTGAGTCCTAGAGTCTCTGGCCATGGAGTGAACGGTCACATTGCATTTGACACCAACATTTAAATAAATGTTAAAATGCACAATTTGTTGTGAATCTTTTTGTTATTTGGGATTTCTGTTAAAGTGTTATCTGATTGTTTTCTTTTTCATTTTGTTTGGTAGAAGCTACATGGGTATATTTAGAGGTTGTTGGTACTACCAGTCAGTCGGTTGATCATCTGGGCTGATTTCAGTTCTTACATTGTATTGTTACTCTGCTAGCAGGGCAGATTTATTCTTTTTGTAGGCCTGTTAAAGTTCAGTTATTTTTCCTTTATTTTAGTTGATTTTGCAGGAATTATGTTGAACTGGACTTTTGATATATCTGCTTCTGTGGATTTGATTAACATTTTTGTTATTGTTTTGATGAAAGAATAAATCAACCATTTTTTCCACAACTGTCCTGCTTGTTCTTGGCTACCACCACAGTATCTTTGTTCTTAATTTTTAACACAACGTTCCCATGGGTCCTTGAAGGCACTGGAAGATTTTTTAAATTAAACATACATAGATACGGGTTCTTGAATATATACTTTGTACAAGAAGTCTTCTGAAAAAATAAAAAATTCCATATTCCCTCTGGTCCGCTAATGTTATATCACCAACACTCTGTGGTCTTTGCCTTGATTTCATTTTGACAAAAAAATTAAATGTTAAGAATAAACTAATTGAATTTTAAGCACTTATGCACAAGATATTTGAAACGTACAGAAGAATATTGGCTAGATGGCAAAAAAAATACTACTGCTCCAGTCTTCAAACACAAAAAAACAATAACCTTTACAGACATAATGTTTGAGTAAAGAAAAAGTTCAAAGTTATTTGTTTACACTTGCTTTTCAAAAAAGCAGATCTGTCTCCTCCAGGCTGTGTGGGGTGCGCCTGAAGTAAGAGGTTTCACGAGAGCTTGAGGATCCAGTGGCATTACGAAGTTTAACAAGCTCCTTTAAATACTTATCATTGGTTAAATATTTCTAAAACCCTGTGATTTAAAATAATATTAAGAATTATAATAGAGATATGAATTTTGGATAGTTTTTCATGGCACATATTTCTGTCTGCCATACTGAAACGCCACCCCTGGAGGAGGGGGATCTACCAAAATGAGGTGCCGGATCGGGTTTCGGAGGTGCTGGATCCGGCTTGTTCCGGTACAAATTAAGCCCTGGGTATAGGGTCTAACATACATGTTGTTGGTTTAGATGATTTAAGAAGTTTATACAATTCCTCCTCTCCTATAGTAGAGAATGAGTGGAACTGTTCCTCAGGGGGTCTATAGTGCACTGTCTGATGCGATACTGTAGCTGACGGCTGCATGGTTACAGTTTTATCTCTATTAGTATCGATTTTAGAAGTAACTTAGTTAATAAAGTCATTGCTGTGCTGTTGGGAAATGAAATACTGTAATTTAGCCACTGTATTGAATAAATACCTTGGATTATGTGTGTTCTTCTAAAAGAGATGAAAAGTAATCAGATCTAGCAGTTTTTAATGCTTTTCTGTAGGATTGATTACTTTCCCTCCAACCAATAAGAAAAACCTCTAGTTCCCTTTCAGTCGGTCACGTTCAACGTTACGAATGGGATCTCGCCCGAGAGCCCAATCACCTTTGAGTGGTACAAAACGAGCCAATGGTACACAAAGTACCTTGGTCTGCGGAATTTGCATCGCGAGCTCCGCCCCGCAGAGCGGGTATATAAGGAGCAACGCGAGCAACTCGCATTCAAGCTTTCGCTTCGGAGCCGAGCACATCGCTTGCTGCAATCACCGGAGTGTTTACAAGCAAGAGCTGGTGTTGGTGTGACGGCGCGATTCAGCGGTTCGTCTGGGTTTCCTGCGACAGCTCCCGCGTTCCCCTGAGCGCTTCAACACCTCTAAAAGAGACAAATTTCTCTCACAAAAGAGATACGGGCCGATTTGCCTCTTTTTAAAGATGTCATTTCGTGTGTTTCTGGGTGCGGTCGATATATCGCTCCTCATGACGGTCACGATCGCTGTGTCACGTGTCTGGGCTTCCAGCATGCTGAGACTGCGTTCGTGGATGGCTCATGTTCTCATTGCGGGGACATGACCATCTCGGCGTTGAGATCGAGACTCGATTACCTTAAAAGGTATAGAGTCCCCTCTGCTACACCCCGTTCTAGCTCTTCTTCTCGTAAGAGAGCTACTTTGGCTGGTGGCCAGGGTGATCTGAGGGTTACCGTGTGGACTTCCCCCGACGAGCAAACCTCCTCGGGCCACACCCCCCTCACATACGCCGCAGCCGGTTGAGTTCCCGGATGAGTTTGCTGGACCCTCTCAGGCTCCTGACATCTCATTCGGGGCTCGCGAAGGGGACCGTATGTCGATCGCCGCATCACAAGACGGGCTTGAGTCCTCGGGAGATGAAGGTTCGGCTGTGTTGCCTCCCTCGGGAGTGCCAGCGTTGTCTGAGTCTGTTCCCGAGCTGACGGCCGTGCTTTCCCAGGCAGCAGAGAGCATCACCCTGTCCCGAGCGCTCGAGGCTGGATGATTGGTTCCTGGGGGCTGCTCATGCAGATCGCCAGCACCCCCCTCTGGTTCCTTTCTTCCCGGAAGTGCACCAGGAAGTAACTAGTTCATGGAAGGCACCTTTAACTGCCCGAAACCGTTCTGGTTCTTCCTCCGCCTTCACTGCCCTCGATGGTGGGGCGGCCAAGGGGTATGCTGGGATTCCCCCGGTGGAGCGTTCTGTTGCGATGCAACTGTGTCAAAAGAGCGCCTCCGCTTGGCGTGGTGGTCCCAAGCTGCCCTCCAAGGCCTGTAAGTTCTCATCCACGCTTGTGGCCAAGGCTTACAGAGCTGTGGGCCAGGCCGCTTCTGCCCTGCATGCCATGGCCTCACTTCAGGTCTATCAGGCCAAGCTGCTCCAGCAGCTGCACGAGGGCGGTGCTGACCCAGGGGTTTTTCAGGAGGCGCGCACTGCTACCGACCTCGCTCTCCGGGCGACGAAGGTCACTGCGCGCTCCTTGGGTCAGGTGATGTCCACTTTGGTGGTCCAGGAGCGCCACCTATGGCTGAACCTGGCAGACATGAGGGAGTCTGATCGGGCTCAGCTCCTCAACTCCCCGGTCTCCCAGGATGGCCTCTTCGGCGATGCGGTAGAGAGCTTTGCCCAGCAGTTCTCTGCCGCCCAGAAGCAGTCTGAGGCCATCAGACACATCTTTCCCCGGTGGCCCACTGCTGCTTCCACCCTGCCGCCGGCGCAACCTCAGCCTGCTCGTCGCCGAGGGCGCCCCCCTGCGGCCTCCTCCACTCCCGCTCAGCCACAGCTGCAGCCTTCACCCCCGGCCGCAGCGAGGAGATGGCCGCAGAAGGGCGGCACAACCCGTCTCTGCCCCTAAACCTGCCAAACGCCAGGCCAAGCGGCGTTCCTGAGACGGACGACCCGGTGTTGGAGACGTCAGCTCATCAGGAGATGGTAGCAGGACCACTCCTTCCCCCGGAGGAGGGCCGGGAGAGAATCCTTTGTTCTCGTTTTCATTTTGTTCCGCCACTGGCCCTGCGGCCGGTGGTACCCAAACCTTCACTAAAAGAGCTGTTTCCTCTACCTCCAGGTCCCAAGAGGCCACGAACGACAGCTGGCGACGTGCTTCCTCGCCGCTCTCATTCTCCTCTCCCCTTGCCAGTTTCCATGCAAAGATGGCTCAAGAACGCTTCGCCTTCTCATGCCCTCTTTGCCACTTGGAGTCAGACGAGTGCCCGCACTCCGCCCCCGCTAAGGGACGCTATGCCTCCCATGCCGGGACTGTCTGCTCCACCACGCTGCCCCACTGTGGGTACTCCTGTAGTCCACTTGACCCCGCTGGTTTGGTTCTCGGGAGCCTGGCTAGAGCTCCCCAGGCCTTCCCGCTGGCTCATCCGGACGCTCAGGCTTGGCTACGCGATTCAGTTCGCCTGGCGTCCCCCCAGGTTTTGGGGTGTCCACGCGACGATGGTGGGCAAAGATGCCCCTGTCATGCGCGCAGAGGTCGCGACCCTGCTGGCAAAGGGCGCGATAGAGCCGGTCCCTCCAGCCGACATGAAGTCCGGCTTTTACAGCCCTTACTTCATAGTACCCAAGAAGACAGGTGGGTTACGGCCAATCCTGGACCTGCGTGCCTTGAACCGAGCTCTGCACAGACTCCCGTTCAGCTGCTAACGCCCAAGCGCATTTTCGAATGCATTCGTCCGATGGATTGGTTTGCAGCGATCGACCTGAAGGACGCATACTTTCATGTCTCCATTCTTCCTCGACACAGACCGTTTCTTCGGTTTGCTTTCGAGGGGCAGGCATATCAGTACAAGGTTCTCCCATTCGGGTTGGCCCTGTCTTCCAGCGTCTTTACGAAGGTCGGGGAGGGAGCCCTGGCTCCTCTCAGGGAACAAGGTGTCCGTATCCTCAACTACCTCGACGACTGGCTGATCCTAGCTCTCTCTCGAGAGCGGTTGTGCGAGCACAGGGATTTGGTGCTCAGACACCTCGCCCAACTGGGTCTTCAGGTCAACTGGGAAAAGAGCAAACTCTCCCCTGTGCAGAGGATCTCTTTTCTTGGTATGGAAATAGACTCGGTCGCCATGTTCGCGCAGCTTATGAACGAGCGCGCGCAGTCACTGCTGAATTGCCTGAGACAATTCGAGGGCAAGAGAGCGGTTCCACTGAAACTGTTTCAGAGGCTCCTGGGGCATATGGCGTCCGCGGCGGCAGTCATA
This sequence comes from Carassius auratus, assembly GCF_003368295.1. Classification (NCBI taxonomy): domain Eukaryota; kingdom Metazoa; phylum Chordata; class Actinopteri; order Cypriniformes; family Cyprinidae; genus Carassius; species Carassius auratus. The sequence continues at coordinate 205,248 of NW_020528270.1, read as the reverse complement.
CCGCTCGGGTTTCTCCATATGAGACCGCTTCAGCACTGGCTTCACGACCGAGTCCCGAGATGGGAATGGCAACAGGGCACGCTCCGAGTGACCATCACTCCGGCCTGCCGCCGATACTTCACCACGTGGTTGGACCCCTCGTTTCTACGGGCCGGCATGCCCCTAGAACCGGTGTCCAGACATGTTGTTGTGTCAACAGATGCCTCTGCCACGGGCTGGGGTGCCATGTGCAACGGGCATGCTGCGTCAGGCTCCTGAACAGGACCCCGACTTCAGTGGCATGTCAATTGCCTCGAGTTGCTAGCAGTACGTCTTGCTCTGCACTGCTTCAGGGCCCTGCTAAAGGACAAGCACGTTCTGGTCCGTACGGACAACACTGCGACCGTAGCGTACTCGCTCGCCATCTCCTCCTGTGGAGTCACAAGCATCTGAGGTCGCTTCGTGCCATTCACATTCCGGGCAGGCTCAATCGTGCAGCCGACGAGCTCTCACGACAGCAGTCTCGCCCAGGGGAATGGAGACTCCACCCCCAGTCGGTTCAGCTGATTTGGGAACACCTCGGAGAAGCTCAGGTAGACCTGTTTGCCTCTCCTGAAAATTCCCACTGCCAGTTGTTTTACTCCCTGACCGAGGGGACCCTCGGCACGGACGCCCTGGCACACAGCTGGCCGCTGGGCTTGCGCAAGTATGCGTTTCACCCAGTGAGCCTTCTTGCACGCCTCGCCCTCAGCAAGTCCCCTCTTGGGACCTCGCAGTGGTTCTATCAGCACTGCAGAGAGCTCCCTTCGAACCCTTGCTCTCAGTAGAGCTAAAGTTTTTATCTTTGAAAACTGCGCTCCTGACGGCTTTGGCTTCGGTGAAGAGGGTCGGGGACCTGCAGGCATTTTCAGTTGACGAAGCGTGCCTGGAATTCGGGCTGGCTAACTCACGTTATCTTGAGACCCCGGCCTGGGTACGTGCCCAAAGTTCCCTCCACTCATTTTAGGGATCAGGTGGTGAACTTGCAAGCGCTGCCCCTGGAGGAGGCAGACCCAGCCCTGGCACTGCTCTGTCCAGTACGTGCGCTCCGCACCTACGTGGAAAGAACTCGGTGCCTTAGGACCTCAGACCAGCTCTTTGTCTGTTACGGAGGCCAGCAGAAGGGAAAGGCTGTCTCCAAGCAGAGGTTATCCCACTGGATAGTGGATGCTATTGTCCTGGCTTATCAGGCTCGAGACCTGCCATGCCCCCTAGGGGTGAGAGCTCACTCAACTAGGAGCGTAGCTTCCTCCTGGGCGCTGGCGCATGGCGCCTCGCTAGCAGACATCTGTAGAGCTGCGGGCTGGGCGACACCTAACACATTCGCAAGATTTTATAATCTCTGTTTAGAGCCCATGTCCTTCCGGGTACTCGCCCCTTCGGGCCAGTAAGGACCTATGTCCACAGTTAGTCTCTCCGCAGCATGTGTCTTTCCCTTGGCAAGCCCCTTGCCAGCTCTGTCGTTGAAATTTCCACCCCTCGGGCTGGGTACCTCAGAGTTCTTATGTTTCACCACCTTGGTAGATACCTGCCTTCTGTAAATTCTCCCACGGGCAGGCAGCCTGCTAGCATATGTCCAGCTGGAATATGCTACCCAGTGTATTCTGTGCGAGCTAGGCCCTCACTCGTGCTGGCCTCATGACAGGGTGCTATCACTCACACGGGTCGCTGGAAGACAGCCATGTGGCGTTTTGTAAGGGACCCCATTCGTAACGTCGAACGTGACCGACTGAAAGGGAAAGTCTTGGTTACGTATGTAACCCTCGTTCCCTGAAGGAGGGAACGGAGACATTACGTCCCCTTACCACATCGCTGTTCCGCTGAACGGCCGGGTCACTGGCTCGGCTCCTCAGCGAAGACTTGAATGCGAGTTGCTCGCGTTGCTCCTTATATACCCGCTCAGCGGGGCGGAGCTCGCGATGTAAATTCCGCAGACCAAGGTACTTTGTGTACCATTGGCTCGTTTTGTACCACTCGAAGGTGATTGGGCTCTCGGGCGAGATCCCATTCGTAACGTCTCCGTTCCCTCCTTCAGGGAACAAGGGTTACATACGTAACCAAGACGTTTTGTTTTCCTCCAGCTGCGCTCCATTTTCCAGGCTGCTCTCTTTAGGGTACGAGTATGCTCATTATACCATGGTGTCAGACTGTTTTTTTGCATCCTTAAGTGCAATGGAAAAACTGTATTTAAAAAGCTAGAAAAGAGTGCGTTCATAGTTTCTGTTACATCATCAAGTTGTTCTAAGGTTTTGGATATGCTAAGGAAATGGGTTAAATCAGGAAGAATCAGGTCTTTTGTGGTAGAAGTGATGGTTCTACCATACTTGTAACAAGAAATAGAATTTACAGTTTTAGCTATATGAAGTTTGCACAAAACTAAATAATCTGAGATATCATCATTTGGCTGCATAATTTCAACACCATCAACATCAATTCCATGTGACAGTATTAGATCTAAGTATAAGTAGTAATTAGCTACTATTTATTTACACTTATTGCAAAGATCTGCTACTTTCACATAATGTAAATAGAATAGCTATATTCACTTAGTGTAAATAGCACATTTAAAACGCTGCACTGAAAGAAGAAGAGCGCTACTCATGTGAAACATGCAGCACAGAACATTATTAGCTCTGCCTAAAGATAGCGCAGTAATTGTGTTTACTCGCAGGTCTCAATCTCTGAACAGCGCTGTGAGAAGCATTTGGGTTTACAAAAACAGATATCACAGCGATATAAATTAAAGGCAGATAAAACCGTTCTGCCATTATCAACAACAACTGTCACGGAAAACAAGAGAAACACAGTGTGAAAACAATCCACTTAGAATACTTCTCAATCCACCAATTAATATTTACAATGGTTTACTGTAGTAACACTAGACCTACCTAATTAAAACATTAATACATCTATGAAATGAACAAGAAACCAAGTGTTTATTATCTTTTTTTCTCTAAATTTAAAGACTTTATTCATATCACTGAGTTTTTTTCTCATAACTGAATGTTTATTCTCAACATTTTATTTGAACCTTTTCTTGAAATGTATCTTTTTTTATTTTAATTTTTTAATTTTTGTTAATGAGTTTATTCTCAACATTTTTTTCTCACAATTGAATGGTACTTTTCCATGATGTTCACAATTGAACAAAACTACTATGATGGTACCTCAGCATTTCACAGACATGCTGTGCTGTGGAATTAATGTTGAACTTCTTTGTTTGTTAAGATGTTAAACCATGATGCAAGAAAAACTTGAAAGCATATTCATATATCTTAAATCTTCTGGTTACATGAGCCTAAGCTCTATTCAATAATCTCCATGCAAAATAGGTTTGCCAACTGTTATGTATAATATGGAGTTGTCCCATATTTAAGGCATCAGAGAACCGTTCCACAGATATAGGCCCAATCCCAATTCTACCCCTTAGCCCTTCCCCTTTCCCCTACCCCTCTGTTTCACGCTTTCACGTGGAGGGGTAGGGGTGTCTCGATTCTCTTTTTGTTGGAGGGGTAGGGGGAAGGGGAAGGGCTAGATAGCCCTTTAAATGAAGATTTTTCGGGACCACACTTCAGACAAAGGGGTATGAATTATCTCGGCTACAGCGAACAAAAAGACACATAAATGTAAGCTTTTTTGGCGTAAATAAAGATTTTAACGAAAAGCAATCATTTGTTTTAGGTTACATTCAATGTTGAATTCATATTAATGGTCATGTTACTCAAAGAAATGTTTGCAAAAAATCTGTGCGTTTATCTTTTTAGAGTGAGTTTTCTTAAAAACAGCGATTGTATCCTCTCGTCGCTGGAGAATATAATGTAGCGATTCAGTATTTAAACTGCATTTAATAAAAGTTGCGGGGCAGCGTTGAAAAGTTCATTTTCTCCTGGATGTGTGACCTGCGCAATTTCCGATATGTGTGTGTGTCAGTAAGCAGCTCATTAATACAGAACGATAATTAAAGGCTCTAATGCACACCAGCACACCAGTATGTGTGTATGGTAAGAGCTAGACGACGAATGATGGCATGTGGCATCATGGTCGTGGTGTCCCAATCCTTAGGGGAATATTTTCTCCCCTACCCCTTGACACTCTGTTTCAAGGGGGAAGGGGTAGGCAGACGGGAAGGGGTAGGGGTATAAAATAGAATTGGGATTGGGCCATACACTGTATGACAATCTAGTCCAGGGGTTAGTTTACATTCAAAGGTCTGAATGTGAATTCTCATCAACATGAAAAGGTCCGAAATAACTTTTATAACAAAACTTGTTTTTAGTAAACATGCTTATAACTTTATATAACAATTCAACTTTATATATGCAATTATCATATTCATTGTCATTAAGTCGTACTTGCATATACTCTGAACTGTTCACTACATAAAGTAGCATATTCCATTTTTATACAACTAAATCCCCAATGAAGCAGTTCTCTTGTACATATTTTCTGTTTCTGAAATAATACGTCAGTGTTACCTAAAGTCACTTCAACTTAATTGCAAACATCTTGAATTATAACTGCAATACGCTGTTACAACAGTGAATTATTTTACTTTATTTATATCATACAGCACAGACATCTGTCTGAGTAACAAAACGTGTGCATATTTAGGCTTAACATTTACAGATGAACTACATTCATGTTCATATGCCCAGACAGTCAACATAGGTCTATTTCACAGCGTGACATCAGCGAGCCAGAAGTAGGTAAACTTTTTTCCGGTTAAAGCATTTCCAGAACAATGGCACGAGTAGTCAATCTTGTTGTGTACCTTTGTGTTTCAACTCAAAGAAGAAAGAACCATACTTATCATTTCATACCTTTCCCAAAGCTGAAAGCACGAAAAGGCACTGGATTTGGGCTATACGAAGAGATGAGGGTGCTGCATTTACATTTGTGTGCTATGCACTTCACAGAGGATGAAGTCTGCATCCATCCACAGGCCGGACGTAAATTTCTCACACCGCAGGCTGTGCCTTCCAGGTTTTCGTAGAACAATTGGGGAGACATTAATTCATGCCAGACATGGACGGCAAAAAGAGGTCTCTGTGCTGAGCAGGAGGATGCAAATTTTGAAATGGAGAGTGTTGATGTGGCGCTGCCGGTGCTGGAGCACGATTACAGCAGCCGCCCTCCTCCGGGAGAGTGAAGCATGTTGTTCGCCAAATACAATAACTACAAATATCCCAGAGTGGACAAAGATAGACAGTAGAACAGTAGGTAATATAATTAATTAATAAATATGCAACAATAGAGAGAATGCAATAAACAAATTCAATACAATACAGGAAATGTTGATTTGTAATAACGGCATGTGAGATTAGTGTGAATAAAGAATTTACATTAATGTTCTAACTTTTATATAACTGCATAAATCTGTAATATTTTTTACCCAATTGAGTCGTTTTTTCATCAGAAATGTGCTCCAAATATTTGAATTGTCATTTTTAACAATATAAAAAAGTTTTTTATTTCTTTTTAATTAGGTACTCTTGATGAGGCATTGGAAAAATAAAAGAGCTGGAGGAACTGGTGTCAAGCCTTACCATCTCTCAAGCTTTGCTGGATAGATGGTGTGTGTCTGATGAAGACTTGAGGTATTTCATCAGGTTCTCAAACAAAACATCTTTTTTGTGTTCTGGAGATCTATTGAGCCCTCTGCATCCAATATTGTGTACTGGTCCAAAGCCAAGAGGATTGGAATTTCAACTGTGGAGAAAGAGGTTGTGAAGCCAAGCCCCAAGCACAAGATGCAGCTCATTGATGAGTTCTTCATGTTTTGCTTGTCGCTCTGTCTGTCTTAGAGGGAGAGTTTTGGCCAAGATATTCCAAGTGAGCAGTTCTACGGTGAGTGATTATAATAACATGGTCCAACTACTTATACCTTGTGTTGGGATCTGTATAAATATGCATGACCCGGCAGCAGGTGAGACAGACAATGCCTGTGCAATTTCAGCAGTACTACCCAAATGTGAGGGTCATTATTCAGGGCTCCAAACTGCGATTAAAATGGTCGCATTTGCGACCGAATATATTTATTGGCGTGTGAAATTTCTGTCAAGGTCGCCATTGGCGACAATAAAAATGTACTCCCTTTGATTGTAAAATTTGCATCCTACGTGCATGTTTAATAACCAGCAGCCTATCGCTTCATTCGTTTTGTTAACGTCATGAAATGAGATGCTTTGCGTGAACGTCACTGAGTGAACAGGTAAAGCGAATGTCACCTTTCCACGGCAGAAAAAAATGTCAAAGCGAAAAATATCTGAGTTCTTCAAACAATCCTCATCTCTGTTAATCACCAGCACGGATGACACTCCTGCTAACAAAAAAGCAGGCTCCAGCAGCTGTGCCAGCACAAGCGCTGTAGAGAACGCCAGAGACACAGGGATTCATCTTTCCGCATCAGTCAATGAACACTGTGTCGAAAGACATTTCAAAACGTCTTTCAGTGCGGGAATCAATCCTGGGACGTGTTTGCTTTCACACAGAAGGCGACCCAGCAATATGCCGGGTCCGACATGCAATGTGAAGGGGCTAAGGTGTGTAATTTCCTCTGTTTTGCTTGGCCCCCAACAAACTCAGTGTGTGATGCCGCTCCTATGTCTTTCACATCAGGGCACTTAACTTCTACCAGGCCATAGGGAGGGTCTTCATTTAGGTCTACCACCTTGCCATCTGGACTAGCACCAAGGTGTGGAGCTCCGGAGTGGATGATGAAACCGCATGGAAGAACACTGACATTGAAGGTCTCAGCATAGCAGAGAAGAACCTCTGGCTCAATTCCACTCCTCTACGCATTGATTTGGTCTGAGGGGCCCCTTTTAATGATCTGGCCAGAAAGTGTTTTTGCAGTAGATTCTGACCTCACATGAGCTGCTTCATAAAACTTCCTTGCAGTAAGCCGTAGGCGACGCATGGTAAACCAGAGTGGGCTTTTGGATTGATCCCATGTTCCCTTCTCAATGACCCCTTACATTTCAGGTGTCACCTCCAGGCTCTGCATGTGCATTAGTTCATCCCAACTGCCAGGGACAAAATGATATTGTGGAAGTGTTTATTTTGGGATAGGTAATGGGGGGAATTCTGGTGCATATGGATGGATAAGCACATCCGTTGGCAGCACAACAGGACACTGGTAAGAAAGCAGTGAACCTTTTGGCCTTCTCCAAATTTTGATGAAACCATAGTTACAGCAGACATCCCATCAAAAATCTTCGCAATTAGTGGTTGAAGTCAATATGAGGAAGGGAAATGAGGGATGCTGCTCCAGCAATCACATCATTATCAGGCAAAGGTCCTAAAACAAAATGTTTATGTCTCACTTGTTAATTGTTAACTTAGTATTTGGGGAGTACCTCCATATGCTTTGTATAAAGTTGACTGAACACTGCTCCTACCAGAGGCTTTTGGCAAGCTCATCCACTGGTTCTGGAGTTATGCCCTAACAAAACATTCATTTATATATTGTACAGTATTGTAACCTGATTTGAACATTATGCACTTTACAATATGTGTGTGTATATATATATATATATATATATATATATATATATATATATTTTTTTTTTTTTTTTTTACTTTTTTTATTAATGGTGAGTTATTTAATACTGCTTTGTTTATTGTTATCTGTTGTCAAATTAAAACATTTTGAAGGATCAGTGGTTTTCTTTTTCATTTTACCTGGTTGCGGGGTCTATCCCAGGCCTGCTGCTTGCTTGTGCATGCAAGGGCAGCTGGAACATTCTTGGTGCCTAGCGTACTAAAATGTGCTGTCTGGTAAAGTAATGCAACCAAATGGTTGCACAAACTTCTTCCAGCAGCACACGAACATGTAAATGCATTCAGCTGATGTGGGATCTAAAGAAAGTGATACAAAGGCTTGCATGTATTTCACATATTTAACACTTTAGTGTTTACCTGGAATTGTGTATTGTATGTTTGGGACAGCTATTGTTTGTTATTGTTTACTGTATATATCAAATATGTACATATATTATACTCGTATGTATAGAGTGAGTGCATGTGTTTTCATATATTCATATGCACACTTATGTATGCAGTACTATGTGCAGTACCACATGCTATGCTAACTTAATCCTAACTGCAGATGGTGCTGTTACTACTAGACTTCAAATCTATGTTTGATATTGATATTAAGACAAGTAATTCATTATTAACAGCCTTTAGCTAAATACTGAATGCATTTAACGTTACCTCAAGCTGATGTGGTTGCTCACGCTTTCTTAATGACCTATAGCACCTGGCCCTAATTACCATTTTCCCTAAAATAATGTTTGAGACTGAAGTGTCCAAACACACACACAAACACAGTTATGAACAGGACGTTTTTATTATTATTAAACCACTAAATTTAACCACAAAAACAAGATCGATAGTTCAGAAATTAGCAATCATGGCAGCTGTATAACATAATACATACCTTGATAATCAAAAATGTATTGCTCAAAAAAGAATTTATAACCCCTGTGCAACCGCTACCCTACTTCCTCTCTCCGCTGCCATATTGTGAAATAGGCCTATTGACATGTTTTTGGAAATGCTGTTTTTTACTCATTCATTCATCAGTCTGGGCTTTGAGAAGGGCTGATCTAGACCATACAAATACATTTATCATTCTTTTTGCACAAATCATTGTTTGAATTGCGAACATAGCCAGTAGCGGCTCAAGGAAAGCTTTAATTCTCTGCCACCTGGTTGCTCTCACTTCAGTAAGCGGGGCTCACACTAACGCCTTTAAAATTGTAACTTCTAGCATATTACGTAAACCTGGACATCATTATTATTGAATAACAAATTCAAGCACCAAAAGCAACCCACACACTCCAAGTTCTCTTTAACTGAAAAATATTCATTTTCATGAATTCATTAGGCTACATGGTTGCAATAACATTTTAATTCAAAATGTTAAATGTCATTGTTTTAAAAAATGTTTTATTGATTTAAGTTTCATAAACATTCAGTTGTTATACTTTAAAATTGTATGTTTTATATTTAATTTCACAGTATATTAACCTCCTAAATTACTACACGTTACAATTCTATAGTGTTATACACAATTATTTGTGTATAACATGCATGACATATTTTGTTACAGATAGGAGGTCAAAGAGCTGGTTGTCTGGTGCAGTCTCAACAACCTGGAGCTCAACAGGCTCAAAACCATGAAGATGATCATGGATTGAGGAGAACCCCCCCCATCATCATCATGAACTGCACTGTGACTGCACCACAAAATCATTCTGGACCCTTCACATCCAGGACACTCCCTCTTTGAATTGTTGCCATCTGGTTGATGCTATAGAGCTCTGAGCACCAGAAAAACCAGACACAGAAACAATTTCTTCACTCAAGCAATCCATCTCATGAACAATTGACAAAAACTGTGGAACACACACTGTTTATACACTTCTTCATTTAACACTTAGTTAGTCTACTTTTAATTTACACATAACATACCTGTACATACAGCTGTCTATTGTTATATATCTGTACATACAATTCTCAATTTGTATATTTTTTATTCCTTATTTACTTGTTCTTATTTATTTTTTAAAATCTTTACCCTTTTTATTTTTTAAAATCTTTACCCTTTACCCTGTGGTAGCTTCTGTCACAAAAACAAATTCCTTGTATGTGTAAACAAGCCTCGCAATTAAAGCTCATTCTATTCTAAGTATTTTTAATGGAAGCATATGGGTAGTAGTGATGTGTTGTTCCTGAACGATTCGTTCATTTTGAACAAATCTTTAATGTGACTCGGGAAGAACGAGTCGTCTCATTATTCTATAGGTTCTGTTCTAGTAGTAGTAATTCACCTGTCAGTCAATGCAGTCTTGAGCCGGAAAGAGAATTGATTAGTTCATAGTTCGGGTCTATCGGTTTTTGTCTCGTTCCTTAATCACGTGACAGCCCAATACGCTAAACCCATTGCAGTATGAGCCGGAAAGAGAATTGATTAGTTCATCTCATGATTCTTCGGCTCGAGTCATTCCGTGACAGACAGTAAAAGAATGCAGTATTGAGCCGGAAAGAGAGTTTAATAGTTCATCTTTCGGTTTTTTGGGTTTTTCGTTCTTTTCTCCCGTGATGTGACAACATTGGCTAGATTAATTAGTTAACTTACAACTTTCCTCACAAATGGGTACGTAGTACTTATTTATTATTAGTATTATTATTTACTCTTACAGTTATGTGATGCATTTCTGGTTTCAAATTGTTGCTTTTAATTTATATCATGATGGTACTTTTCCATAACACTGAATGTGGAAATAAAGAGTTGGTTATGCTTAAACCAGGGAATACCTCCTTGCTGCAGCTGTAAATTCCAGAGACTTTGTCTCCACATTGAAATTTAACCCGCTTGTGGTTTAATACAAACAACGGTTCAAAATTGCTTCCAATAATCTGATTTGATTACAAGTATTTACCCCAAACATTTCTTAAGTATCATGTATTAAAAGACCATCTAGTGACAATGTGAAAGGAGTGTATCTACTAATGTCAGAGGGGTTAACCGCAGTTTAAAAAAACCAAACAGCATGTGCCAATATAATAATACCCTACTAAAGCATGTTAGCTATATCAGTTTATATAACTAGCAGTTAATGTTAGCATCTTACCTGCTGCACTGTCTGCTGCTTTCTCGTCATCAGACCGATAGCACTATTTTCACTGGTGACATTGTGTTTGAGGCCACAAATGTTACAAAGCTGTCATTAAGTTGAAGTTATCACACAGTCCTCGCTCAAGTCGCTCACTCGCTCTGTTTCATTACAGAATGAGAATTACATTACAATAACATTACTTTCATTACAGTGTGCTCCTTAGCACTGGGAGCTCCCTCTGCTGTTCATAAGGTGCCTCTGCGCACCAGCCATTTCAATCCCAGCCTCCAGTATTTGGGCCACGCCTCCTAATTTGCATACACTCCTCAATCCTCTATCCTCAAATGCCCAATCCTCAATCTTCAAATGCCCAATCCTAAATCCCCAATCCTAAATGGCTAAATTATTAGATGCCCATTCCTAGATAACAAATTCCCAATCCTAAATCACCAAATTCCCAATCCTAAATACCAAATGCCCAATCTTAAATACCAAATTAATCATCGACTTGGACTTTAAGTTAAAAATTTAGATTTTTAGTTTTGGTTTAAGACTTTTAGTTTATAATCTGACCCAATAAACCCTCCATAGACCCGGACCTGGCTGATCATTTAAAATATAGACTCAAAAATTAAAAGAAAGACCTTTACACAAAGGCTCTTAAGCTTGCTTATTGTTATTTAACAGTCATTACATATATAGGCCTCTCTATCAAAAATGAATATATATAAATATATATATATATATATATATATATATATATATATATATATATATATATATATATATATATATATATATATATATATATATATATGGGGTGTGACTAGAGACGAAACGAGATGTGAAACATGGTTCACGAGAACGAGAGGAGGCAAGATATTTGGACATTTTTAAAGAAATCCTCAATTATGAAATGTGGTGGAAAATTTTATTTTATTCAAATGAAAAACACAAAATGCAAACATTTTTAATTTAAATTTAAATTTAAGTTAACACATTTTTCCTTCTGTATATTTTATTCTTACAGCTCATATGGTATTAAGCAATTACAGTTGTTCAAAACAATCTATCTAGCTTCACTGATGATTATGCAACTTTCTTGAAACTAAAGAAAGACAAATTTTTGTTTACACACATTTAAAAAAATCAAATTATTATCTGATAAAGTGATGAAAACACATTTAAGGTAATGGATAGAAAATTTTTGTTTAAAGAATTAACATTTATTCACTATATATATATGTAATTACTCAATATATATGTATTCAGGTTCTTGATGATGGTTGTTCATGGAGGAGCTGTTGACCGCAGGTATCTGCAAAAAATTCAAATAAATAAATGATCAGCTTACTTGCTTATTGATTGCTTTTTAAACAATTATTTCACCCATAACAGTGCTTTACAAATTTCCAGTACATAGACACTGAACATTAAAGTCAGATAATGCATTATTTTCTAGCTTCTCTTACCTCTGAGCTGTTAAGATAATGGGAATTATTGGTTCTGAAATCAGAGGGCTGTGGAGTTAAAACTTGTGGAACTAACGGCACCTTTGGGAAAATAAACAATGTTTTATGCCTTTGCTTGAATGCAATAAAACTGGCAGTATTGCCAGACCTCATTGTACTTTAAATGTAATTGGAAAAAAAAGGGAAATACAGGACTCCTTCTGAAATGTCATTGTGTGGAAACATGCGTTCGTCTGGATTTATAAAAAATAATTTCACATAATTCATACATTCACATAATTTCCAGCATTTTTGTGGACAGAATCATACGTTACAAGCCTAGAGGGTTTGAACATTTAAAAGTGAAGAATTTGAGACAAGTTTTTGTATTGTGACTGTAGTGTTAGTTGGTTCTTCTAAAATGTGAACCTAAGTGTGTATATATATCCATTATTTGTATATTCATAATCTGAAGGGTTCAGGTGACAAAAATGGTTGAGAACCACTGACTTGATGCACCACTCACCTCAGGAGAACGACAGCAACAGGAGACTTTACAAGCAAACGCTGACAGACAGATGGAGATGATAAACTGAAGAAAGGTGAATAACAGCAACACACCACTGATTCCCTCTGAGAGAGTCTGAGAGAAAAATCAACACTAGCCAAGAGAATAATAATAAAATAATTGATAATTAGTACTCAAACAGCTTCACTGGCTGCTCAGCAGTTAAGAATCTATTATTCTTTAGGTTCATGTAGTAATATATATGTGACCCCTAGGGGCGTGCTCAGTCTCAAAATTTGTATATCTAGAGTAGAAAACCCCAAACAGCACTCCCCTGCAAGCTATTTGAACAGGTTATCTCCAATGAAGGGATAAAAATGGGACTGATGTACTCAATTTTATTAAACACTAGACAATACAATGATTGGCAATCAGAGCAGACAGATGTTTCCCATAGGTAACAGTGAACAATTCTACAATAGATTAATCACAGTGAATAAAAGATCTCATAATAGATGAGTTACAAGATATAAAAATCTACAATGCCTAAACTACAGTGAATAAAGTCAGATATATAGGTACGGTTCACATACACTCCAACACTGCAAGAAACACTTCAAACAAAATTGGCCATACGTACATTAACACAGCATTTCACACTTCACACCAGTAAACATTGCAAGATGGACACGGTCCCTAGAGGAAATATTGCACAATGCCCATGGCCAAAGGTTGAATAATGACAATTGCCAAACAGACACACATATGAAAAAAATACAAAATGAAACACTATTATTAAACCCAGGAAAAACAGTAGCTAGTGGCCGACGAAGGCAATCCTCCTATAATCACAAACAAATATTTTATGATCACATTATAACATTTTAAAACATTAAGTCTAAAGAAAGGATTAAAAAAAAGAAAACTTACATTTCTTTTGACACCAGCCCAAATCAGTAAGAACTATATACTCTTTAACAATAAAGTTAAACGGCATGAATGATTAATGGACACTCTCCTCGATGTTACTCGTTACTTCAAACCCCATGTAGAATCACTACTCACTATTTTGCAATAGTCTGTAGACTCGTGACTACTGGCACCATTTACTGGTTACCATACACGCAGACACCAAGCCGAACTACAAGCAAACAAACAAACGAGCCGTGTTAAGCGGTTCTCATTAAGTTCAATATTAAATCGACATAACCTTCCAAGAAAACTCACATTCTCCTGTTTGCACAGACGATACACCAAGAGGCTCACTCGTCAACTCACACCGCATTAATGTTTTTCTGTTCATGTCTTGCAACACATTTAAAGGGACGCGTCACTTACGCCACCTGATCCAAATGATCAGCGCCAGTGATTAGGCCTTAAAGGTACACTTCCAGTCTCAATCCCCTACCCGCTACACTCACCGCCCCCAAAATGTCACCGTCTCGGTGACAGGTGGTGAAGGTACTACAACCAGGGCCTAAAAACAGCATTATGGGAGCTAACAGTTACCTGAGCTCCCCTAGGTTCGTCTCCAGGTGAGCGTACTGGTAATGTACACGGGAGATTATAAGGGTTTGAATGGTGGCCTGCTGTTGTTCTATTGGTCCGCCTTGGCACAAACTCTCGTTCAGGTATCGGCAATGATGCTTCAGCTGCTGGAGTATGTTCTATAGACAAATCCTGCCGGGCCTGCTCCTGTTGCACAGAAGTTAGAGGCGGCTGGTCCCCAGCCACAGTAGGAATGCAACGAAACTGCCCATCTAGACAAGGAGTGTCTGCGGCTACCAATAGTGCCAAGTCGCCACTTTCGTCCACACTACTGTTAGAGTCCTCTGATACCAGATCAAACTGGTCTAACTTGGGCTCTGCGTTTGCAGATGTAGACAGGGGTTGACCAGGGTCGACAGGAAGGGGACGCAACTCTTGCCTATGAATGTTTTTTTCTGGACCCTGCTGGTCCCTTGGTCTGATTTTATAAAGGGTACCAACCTCGTCCAGACAGCTCACCACCTCATACTCTACATGGTCCCAATGATCATGAATTTTATGACGACCAAGCGGGTGACTCCGGCGATACACTAATGTACCTGGCAGTAAAATGGGCAGAGGAATAGCTTGATGCTTTGCCCGTTGCTTGGCTGCTGCCTCAAGATTGGTCCGAGCCTGCCGATAAACTACAGAAAGATGCTCCTGATGTTCTCGAACCCACTCCTCCGTGGTCAGTTCCGATGGGGAGTCAACTGTACCCAAGAGCGAGTCAAGGGGAAGGATGGGTTTCCGCCCAAACATAAGTTCATACGGTGAAAACCCCGTTGACTGATGGGCAGTGGTGTTATATGCGAACAACACTTGAGGCAAATGTTGTGGCCACCTTTTTTTCTTTTCTGCGGGCAAAGTACGGAGCAAATCGTGAAGCGTACGATTAAATCGTTCGCATTGTCCATTGCCCTCAGGGTGGTAAGGACTTGTACGGGACTTCTGAACACCATATAATTGACACAGCCGCTGAAACAACTCTCCCTCGAATTGACGACCCTGATCTGTATGAATGCGCTGTGGAACTCCATAGGTATAAAACCACTGTTCCGTGAGAACCCGTGCTACAGTCGTGGCCTTTTGGTCCATGGTGGGATAAGCTTGAGCAAATTTGGAAAACACATCCGTTACAACCAACAGATTTTCTCTTCCATCATTAGACTTTTCCAATGTAGTGAAGTCAATGGCTAGAATTTCTAAAGGCCTAGTTGCAAGAAGACTACCCATAAATGTTCTTAATTTTGGCTGCACCGCTTTTGCCACTAAACATCGTTGACATTGTTGGCACCAGCGTTTGATGTCTTTGCGCATAAAGGGCCAATAACAACGTTGACGAACAAGTATGGTGGTCCTCTCCACCCCCTGGTGTCCATGATTATTATGTAAAGCAGTCAAAACTTCCTCACATAACAGCTGAGGTAACACCAACTGCATTACTTTTACTCTACCACCAGGGGCATGACTTTGTCGGTAAAGAACACCACCATGTTCCTGTATGTTAGTCCACTGACGCACAAGTTCTACCACCGCAGGGGACTCTTTGGCCCTTTCCAATGCTGTGGGGGGACTACCTCTCTTCCAATAAGATAGAAAGGCCCTTAGCACTGGATCTTCTGACTGGAGAAGCTGCAGATCAGCCCTAGTTCTTATTGGGGATGCATCTATAGCCTGAATATTAACTGGACTACCAGAGCGAGTTGCCACAACACTTTTAATCTCCATAGGAAGAGAGATTCCCGGTGCTACCACGTCGATAGAGTCTGGAGCTGGGGATGCAGCCAAGCGGGATAATGCATCTGCATTTCTATTACACACACCTGGGCGGTACTCAATTTTAAAATCAAAAAGAGCCAGCTGTGCCACCCAGCGTTGTTCTACTGCCCCCAACTTGGCCGTCTGCAAATAACAAAGGGGGTTGTTATCAGTCAGAACAGTGAACCTTCCGCCTAGAAGGTAATCTCGAAATTTGTCTGTCACGGCCCACTTAAGGGCCAACAACTCAAGCTTCATGGCTGAATAATTGTTCAGATTTCGTTCAGTTGGTCGCAACCCCCTACTAGCATAAGCTACTGGCCGCCGCTGTCCCTCCCCCTGCTCTTGGGACAAAACGGCACCCAGGCCGAGCCCACTCGCATCTACCTCAAGAACAAAAGGCTTACTGAAGTCTGCATAGCCCAAAACAGGTGCACTTATCAGCTTTTCTTTTAGTACCTCAAAAGACTTTTCACAGCCCCAGTCCCAGTGGTCCCGCAAAGAGGCATTAAACCCTGCTCGTTTCTTCCTTGGAGCTGGCTGTAATTTTGCTACCAACTTATGCAGAGGGGCTGCATATCTCGCAAACCCCTCTACAAAGCGCCTATAATATGATGCAAACCCAAGAAAAGAGCGCAATTCTGTGATGGTAGCTGGCACTTTCCAGTCCCTAACCGCACTGATTTTGTCTGGGTCGGTTGCAACTCCTGAAGCTGAAATAATGTGTCCCAAGAACTTCACCTCAGACTGAAAGAAATGGCACTTCCCCAAATTGAGCTTGAGGCCATGGGAGGTCAACCTACCCAACACGAGTTCCAGTCGTTCCAGATGTTGCTGGAACGTGGATGAAAATACCACCACATCATCAAGATACAAAAGAAGGGTATGGAAACGCTGATCTCCAAAGATCCTTTCCATTAGCCTCTGGAACGTTCCCGGTGCATTGCACAAACCAAATGGCATCCTCTGGAACTCAAAGAGACCAAATGGAGTGCAAAATGCTGTTTTTGCCCTGTCCTTTTCTGCCACAGATACCTGATTATAACCACTTGCCAGATCGAGAGTGGAAAAAAAACAAGCACCTGAAAGGGCATCCAAGGATTCCTCAATCCGAGGCAATGGAAAGGCATCTTTTCTAGTTTTCGCATTCAATTGCCTATAATCAACGCATAAACGGATAGACCCATCCTTCTTTTGAACTACAACAATGGGTGAAGAATAGGGGCTACAGCTGGGTTTCACCACTCCCTGTTCCAACAACTCTTGAATGTGTGTCTTCACAACATCATACTGCGATGGTGGCAGTCTACGGTAGCGTTGCCGCACCGGCGTCTCATCCACTAATGGAATCTCATGTTCAATAAGGTCTGTACAACCCAACTCCCCTTCCCCACAACTAAAAGCTGCACTATGCTTTTGAAGTAAGGACTTAGCCTCTTGCTGCTCTACGTCTGTCAGGTTAGGCCAGATAGTGTCGGTGAGACCAGGAAGATAGGAGGCGCTGACCTCCATAGACTGAATAACAGTAACAGGGCCCTGACTACCATCTTCTTCCTGAAAACTAATGGACTTAACCGAACATAACTCTATCATATGCAATTGACCCAAGATGGTACGTGGTCTTATCCACCGATCCTCATTTCCCACATTGACTACCGGCACATCAACTGTGCCATCACCCATGGGGAGTAAAGAACTAGGAATGAGCAAATCTGGTGGCAACTGCCCCCCTACTTGTCCTGGTTCTATAAATACAGAGGGAATCAAGGGGCACAGCCCCTGCCTGCATAAAGCTGGAATTAGCTTCATAGATCCAGCAGGCACAAGAATGGAAGAGCCTGGAGGGGTGGAGACCTGACCCAAGAAACCAGAATTTGACAGATCTTCAAAGCGTTGACACGCCAACAGAGCATGTTTCCAAATCGCAGGAACATCTGAAGAAGGAGAAGCAAACAAACCCCTGCTCCCTTGACAGAACATTTCTCGCAGACAGCAACGAAGCACATTCATTCCGATAAGCCCTGGAACAACGTTTTTTTTGTTTCTTGACCCAGAATCCGGTGGGTCATGAACGACCAATATGCCCATGGAGGGAAGCACCCGACCCAGGACTTCTATGTCCAGTTCTAAATAGCCTCGGTAAGGGATATCCAACCCATTAGCTGCTCTTAACTGCAGCCATCCACAGGAGCGTAGCTGGTCATGCCCCTGAACTTGGAAATGCGCTTTAAAAAAAGACTCTGTGATGGTAGATACCATAGACCCAGTGTCAACAAGACACGCGATAGGCACTCCTCCTATCTTAATGTCGGCCACCGGGCACTGCCCTATAAGTACGGAATGAGAAGATGGTATGGGGAGGAAAGAACCTGAGCCTGTTGAGGACCCATCTAGTGCTTGGCTCCATACACTAGAGGGTGCTAGTTTCCCTGCAACCCAGCGGATTGAACATCAACTACATTAACTGCCCTCTGTCCGGAGTCACTCCGTACCTGCCGTCCCTGCCAACGGACTGTCAAACAGTCCCTTGCCATATGACCAGCCTGATCACACTTTAAGCAAATAGGCCGACCATCAGCTTCAAATCTGTAACGCCGGGGTGGATTATTTGGCCTGCTATTGGGATTGGAATTCACCGGTCCAGAGGACAAATGTTTTAGAATGGTGTCCAATTGAGTTTGCTGCCTACGCAAACAATCTTTAAGTTCAACCAATTCGTTTTTTGGTGTGGCAGCTACAGCCTGGGTCTCTGCTCCCCATTCCCCTACTGCCCCGGGACTAGCATCACAAGAGAAAGCCCTAGCACGCACTGGGCGGGCCCCCTCCCCATCGTCAACCCAACGGAATGACTCTCTACGCACATCCAAAAAACGCGAGCCCGGATTGAGGCGAATAAACTGTTTTAATTCCCTGCGCAACATTTTGTCTCGAACATTTTCCACAAACTGATCACGGAGAACAGAGTCAGGATTAGAAATAGCATTTGAATTTTTACGCTGACAAATTTCCATTAGGACCATTAATGAATGGGAAAATTCACGCAACGTTTCTCCCTCACGCTGGCGACATTGGAAAAACTTTTGTTGGGCCTCAATATAGGAGTGTACACAACCAAAAGTCTCTAATAATATTGAAAAAATTCTCTCAGGGTCAGCCCTGTCAGTAGCTGAACGAAGTTTAATCTCTAGTTTAGCCTCCCCCTCAAGAAGATCATATACAAAATATGCCTGTTCACTGGGGGACATATGTCTAGCCTGTAAGCATTTACGAACCTCTTCAACCCATTCCTCCACAGGAGGACATTCTGGACCTGGACTACCAGAAAATTTGGGATATTTACGTTCCCTTGGCACATAGACATACCTCATACCAGATGAACCTGGCACTGACCGACTCGGTTCTCCCTGATCTGGATCTACTGGGGGCACTACATTTCCCTGCCGAAGTCTTTCATTATCTGCTTGAAGTCGTTGAATCTGCTCCGTTAAGAGTCTAACCTGGTCTTCCATGACCTATGATATTTGGGTAAAATGAAAAAACAAAAAGACAGTAAAATTTGAAACAAACCACTTATTGCTTACAACATCACCATCCCGGACCTTTCCTCAGCTACTGTTTTTCCTGTAAATCAACAACTTTAGTTAATCGCCACCAAAAAAAATAAATAAATAAATAAAAATAAACAACATACACAAAAACAAAATTCACAGGTCTTACACCAGTCCCACTTTGACCCTGCCGACTACGCCAAATGTGACCCCTAGGGGCGTGCTCAGTCTCAAAATTTGTATATCTAGAGTAGAAAACCCCAAACAGCACTCCCCTGCAAGCTATTTGAACAGGTTATCTCCAATGAAGGGATAAAAATGGGACTGATGTACTCAATTTTATTAAACACTAGACAATACAATGATTGGCAATCAGAGCAGACAGATGTTTCCCATAGGTAACAGTGAACAATTCTACAATAGATTAATCACAGTGAATAAAAGATCTCATAATAGATGAGTTACAAGATATAAAAATCTACAATGCCTAAACTACAGTGAATAAAGTCAGATATATAGGTACGGTTCACATACACTCCAACACTGCAAGAAACACTTCAAACAAAATTGGCCATACGTACATTAACACAGCA
Organism: Carassius auratus; assembly: GCF_003368295.1. Taxonomy (NCBI): domain Eukaryota; kingdom Metazoa; phylum Chordata; class Actinopteri; order Cypriniformes; family Cyprinidae; genus Carassius; species Carassius auratus. The sequence continues at coordinate 185,214 of NW_020528270.1, read as the reverse complement.
TTTCACACTTCACACCAGTAAACATTGCAAGATGGACACGGTCCCTAGAGGAAATATTGCACAATGCCCATGGCCAAAGGTTGAATAATGACAATTGCCAAACAGACACACATATGAAAAAAATACAAAATGAAACACTATTATTAAACCCAGGAAAAACAGTAGCTAGTGGCCGACGAAGGCAATCCTCCTATAATCACAAACAAATATTTTATGATCACATTATAACATTTTAAAACATTAAGTCTAAAGAAAGGATTAAAAAAAGAAAACTTACATTTCTTTTGACACCAGCCCAAATCAGTAAGAACTATATACTCTTTAACAATAAAGTTAAACGGCATGAATGATTAATGGACACTCTCCTCGATGTTACTCGTTACTTCAAACCCCATGTAGAATCACTACTCACTATTTTGCAATAGTCTGTAGACTCGTGACTACTGGCACCATTTACTGGTTACCATACACGCAGACACCAAGCCGAACTACAAGCAAACAAACAAACGAGCCGTGTTAAGCGGTTCTCATTAAGTTCAATATTAAATCGACATAACCTTCCAAGAAAACTCACATTCTCCTGTTTGCACAGACGATACACCAAGAGGCTCACTCGTCAACTCACACCGCATTAATGTTTTTCTGTTCATGTCTTGCAACACATTTAAAGGGACGCGTCACTTACGCCACCTGATCCAAATGATCAGCGCCAGTGATTAGGCCTTAAAGGTACACTTCCAGTCTCAATCCCCTACCCGCTACATATATTTATTGATCAACCTGAGCTAAGTTTACAGTTAATGTATAATATTAATATTTTATTTTATTGTGAATTATAAGTAATAGTAAGAGATCTATAAACTACTTCTGAAATGTTGGGGAATAGACTCTATAGATAAATGCAGATTAAGGCTTGACTTCTGATAAGTGTACTGACCAAACAATGATCTTACAACAAATATGAATATAAAAGCGTATCACATACCTCATACTTTTCGTTATCATAATAACATATATAATTGTTGCAGTAAGTGTACTGGTAATTGCGGATTGGTCCTCTTGCCAAATCCAGTGAAATAAAAATAATGGCAATGCCTGCAGTTATAGCACTGATGATGTTCAGTCCAAGTGAACCGTTCACCTATCGGCAGAAAACCAGCATGAAGTTATTTAACACGCTTTGTTAAAAATAGATGTATATGGAGTGTGATAAAAAGTAAACTACTTGATATAAAATATTAATCAGGCTCTAAGCACCAACGCCTTATGTCGATTATTTAGTGATAAAATTAAAAAAAAATTTTATCATGTGTTTTTTACAGCAAAATACAGCCAATCTTGACTGAAAGTTTAGATTACAGCAAATATGCAGATGTCAAAAAATCTCTGTAATTTACACGTCTTAATATCTTAATACATGTGATCGTAAGATATGTTTTGTAGGTGAACTCATGTTAAACATTTACACTTAGATTAATTAAATGGCTTGACCAATGTGACCTGCCAGAAATAATGCTATGCTTGATTTTTACCAATACTACAGTTATGGTGTAAAAGTATTTCAGTTGTAATTATGTAGGTAAAATGTTCATGCAATTTATTGTGTCTTTAATTTTCAGAAACAAGAAAATCAGTACAAACACAATAGTGTTCAGCACTTCAGGTGATTGGACCCATAAAAATAAGTGTTGTGTACATACCAAACAGTTACTGGAAGGCGAATTAACTTTGTTTTCTGCAGCGATGCAGAGTGAGCCTGCAGTTATGTACTGAGAGGAGAGAGAAGGACAAACACTGAGACTTTTGTTGGAAAATGTACAGATGGTACTCAACCAGAAGAAGCTTTTTACCACCATGTGTATCATAAGATTGCATTTTAGAGACTTGCTCGATTATGTTTCCCATAGCATCAGCATTGTCTCATTCCACATCTCAGGGAACCATTGTTACATTTATAATCTGAAACTTATCTCTGTGTTTGGAAGTAAACTTTGTGAATCAGGGGTTGTCATTCAGAGAAATGCGTGTATATATGACGCAATGACATATAAATGATTATCATTAAATGACTAAACTCTTAGTTTGCGTTGTGTTAAGGGTTGCCAGGTTTTAACAACAAATCCTTCCCAATTGCTACTCAAAACTAGCCCAAAACGAGTCCAATCTCATTTTGAGTAGGTCCCACAATAAAAATTATATTCCGGGTGATAAAATACAGTGTTAAAGTAGCCCAATTGGCAAGACTGGTTGTATTCCCCAAACCACACTCACACCAAAGCTGTACGAATCAAAGAAATAACATATTGGCTTCAAATTTATACATCAAATCACACAGGAAACACAATCACTGAACTTTGTAACCAGCAAAAATTAATTCACGAGTTCACACTTACATATAATTAGCTGAAATATTATAATGCATATTTGGCGTGCTGTCCGGGGAAGGGCAGGTCAGAAGAGCCTATGTTCTCCAGTGGGAGCAACTTTACATATTTTGAGAGGTAGGCCCTGTCGGCTGCTTGTATCAGATTGTGTGATTTGGGGCACCCGGTTGGTAGGGCTCGAGCCATTGCACAACCGAAGCACCTCACTGCATTGGAACGGATGAGCCCTACCGGCTGATAGAGGAGCAGTGTGGTTGGATAGCCCAACCAGGAGGGTCCGAGTTGCCTCAACTGGAATAGGTCATGGTGTTTGCGTACAGGCCCTACTGGCTGATGAGCCCCTGCTAATCAGTGGGCAACTAGGGCAGATAACTGGTCGAGAGGACCCATGAAGCCCCCGACTGGAGATAAAGACTCAGGACTCAGGACGTGTAGGTCCTCTCAGTTGAGCAGATTAATAGACTGGGAGGCCCAATACTCAAGGCATCAAACAGGTAAGCCTCTCCGGTCGTAAGACGGAAAGGGTAAAGTTGTGTGGCCAGGAGGCTCTCGCCGGGGTCCAATGGGAGCTCAATACTCAAGGCATCAAACGGGTAAGCCTCGCTGACTGCAGGAGGAAAACGCAAGGGTGTGTGCCCAGGAGGCTCTCGCAGGTGTCGATGGGAGCTCAATACTCAAGGCATCAGACAGGAAAGCCTTGTTGGCCATAAGATGAAAAAGTAGGTAATCTAGTAGGGAGACTCTTAGCCAACATCATACGGGAGGACAATACTCGCAGTGTCGAACAGGTAAGCCTCTCCAACCGTAGAAAGGAAAGAGTAATGTTGTCTGGACGGGAGGCTCTCTGTGATGTCTGATGGGAGGTAAATACTCACAACATCAAACGGGAAAGTCTCTCTGAATGCAAGACGGAAAGGTTAAGTTGAATGGCCAGTATTTGGCCAGACAGTAAAGATAAAAAAAAAAATTGCGGTGACCGATGAGGGTTTGGTGGGCTTCTTTAATGTGAAAATGATTGGTTCTGATGTAGCTTGATAAGCTTCTGAAGGCCTTCTTCATAGAGTTTGGATCTGCTTTTTGGAGAGGCCTTCTTGGGCTGCTGATGTTGCTGCTCCAATGGGAAAGGAGTGGCTGGAGTAGTTTTCTGCTGGGATGCCTGATAATTGCAAGACGGATTTTAGAATTTTTTTTTTTTTTATAGTGGATCGAGGGGGAATTTAATCTGATAATTTTTAAGGCGGATGCACTCAGAGATGGACTAGTATGGTTGGATTGGAGAATAAAAAATCAGTTTGTCTAGCCTGGAGGCTTTCATCGACATCTGATGGGAGCTCAATACTCGCTGCATCGGACAGGTAAGCCTCACTGAAGTAAGACAGAAAGGCAAGGTTGTGTAGCCGGGAGGCTCTGGCTGGCATCAGATGGTAGCTCCATACTCACGGCACGAATGAGAAAGCTTCATTGGAAGTCGGATGGAAAGGCCAAGTTTGCTTGACCGGGAGGGCTTATGCAGCATCAGACGGGAGTTCAATACTCACTGCACAGATGGAGAAGCAACATCGTTAGTTCAAAGAAAAAAAAATTTAACCGGGAAAGCTCTTGGAGTGTCTGACGGGAGTTAAATATTCGCGGAATAAGATGGGAAAGCTTTGCTGGTAGTTGAACAGAAAAGGCAAGGTTTGCTTGACCGGGAGCACTCTTTGCAGCACCTAACAGGGAGTTCAATACAAAGAACAATTTGGTTGTCTAAAAGCAAAGACACTATGAGGATTACTTGCTTAATTATTTAACAAATCCAATGAGCTGCTTCCAATAATATGTCAGAAAATCTTTGTACTCATAAGTTAAGCATAGAAAAAAATTAAATAAATCGAATTTCATGTGCCAGTGCACCCCAAGTGGGTGCCATGAATCTGGATCCATGAGTGTTAGGCGATGTGGTCATCTGTCAAAACGTCATATCGTCAGCCCATGAGATCGATGATACACAATATTATCGTGCATAGGTAGAGCAAAAGAGAGACTCTTTGTTCTTCTCATAGCATAACTACTTGGTGTTTTAAACCATGCAGGTGTGTGAGAGAGAGCCTATGTAATCACAAATAATTGAAAAGTACTTTCAAACGTACTGATAAACTAACATTAAATATAAAAATACTGTATTTATATTAGTTCATATAGTCAGACGCAACTGTCATATATGTTCAGAATTAATGCTCTCCAAAATCAGTCAAAGGTGAAATTCAATATAATTTTAATTTTAAACTAATATTGGACATAAAAGAACATGTTGAATATAGTATTCAAAACAGGTAAATTCATAAATTTGGAGTAAAGTTGAATTGAACTAATTAATACATTGCTCCGGACCAGGTGCCTCATGACAAGTCTGACATGGTGCCACAGAAACAAGAATGAGATGCATTCTAACATAACTGCGGCATTAAACTTAGTGAGGGCTCGTTTAGTAGATTGCACATACTGTATATAGGCCATTTAGATTACTTGTTAGAGTGCAATGAAATACCTTCTAAAGATGTACGTTTGTTTGAGAATGGAGACTTCTTCACCGTCTACAGACTCAAATCGTCCATTGCGCACGCGTGTGTGTGTAGCTGGGAAGTTTGATAGCCGAATTATAATAGGCCACCTAAAATTAATAATAATAATAATAATAACGATAATTTAATACGTAAATAGGAGAATGAGTAAAAAATTGTCTGAACTTGACAGAGGCTATAGACATCTGCTATGGTCGGTACACGATACTATCATCTATCAGCACGACCCATGCATAGGCATAACTTTGAAGCTGAGGTGATGTCGACTATCACCAGAAAAGTGCAAAGAACCATGAAATATATATTTTTTAAAATGATTTTTCATTCTGTCCAACGGTGAGAGAATTCATCAAGAGTAATCAAGAAGATTGTGTTTTAAAACAGCGAGTTATGCAGAGCAGACAGCTCGATTAGAATTTTCTAAGTAGCCACTCCAATTTTTATTGCAAACCGGAGAATGCGGGGCATCAAAAGGGCAGATCATGAAGCCTTGTTCAATTCGCGCCGCCTATGGGGGCAACGCTTAACAGCTTATTTCAGTGAAATGGATGAACGTAATGAATTTCTGAAAAATGGCAACTTTTGATCTCCACATTCAAGGATTTATGATTGCTTTAGAATCCCTGTCGTAAAAAATTGTCTAAAAATTCTAGATTAAGTGTAGGCTACATTTAAATTGAATGTTTAGCCAAACAAGGATTAGATTGCACGGTGAGATGTAAAGAGAATTGTCGGGACGTTGATGCCCTTTGAAGGCTTTTGACATAATACGTGTGCATATTATATGATTTAAAACACATGGTTAGGTTTGTTCAATATCATTTTATTTATAATATTCATATATTTTTATTCCAGAAATTCTGAAAATCTGAGTAATTTCTTTGCATTCTACGCCATTTGCGACGTGGCTAAAAATGACATTGACATCCTTATGTCACAATGTAGTTTAACAACTTTCAGCAATGAAAGACCTGCCTTTTAGCGACTTTACTTAAATGAATTTGCAACACGGCCCGGCTCATTGGATACCTGCCACTGTGACCCAGCGCAGACGGAGGGCTGGGTCTTGTGCCCCGCAGGGCGACGCTGGTGTCGAGCTTGCTCGAATTATTGGCAGCCTTGCTGGAGTGGATTTAGGAGTGGGGTTTGGATGATTGCTGGAAGATGTATAACTTTCGATTGTACGAATCCACTTGTTTACCCTTTGGGAGGACGGAGCATCGGAATTATTTAGCGTTTGTCCCAGGCTTAAATATGATCAATTTATGATTGGAGGAGTTGATGGCACAGACAAAATATAAGAGGATGGGGGGGGGGGGGGGGGGGGGGGGGGAATTGGAAGTGACACCGGTTTAGGTGAGGTTAGGACTAAGTGTCATGGAAAGCATGTGGCTGGACGAGCGGAGGAACGGTCGCGACGAAGACTGGAGCTCTGCGGCGGTGTCTGACGGAGAAGGAGTGATCCTGTATTGCCTTCAAAACATAATTTTTTTTAAGCTTTTATAACTACTTTAAACTTCAAATTAATTCAGACTGAAAACCACCAAACTTCAAACTTTTAAACTTCCTAATCTTTTCAAACTTTTTCAAACTTTCTTGTCTGGCTTTATCAAGCCAACTTAAAGTTTGTCTTGACAACCTTTTTTTTTTATCTAGTTAACAATGTACTGTCGTTGAAACATATGGACTTTAATTCAATTTTAGTTCCATTGATTTAGCACAGCGGTTCCCAAACTTTTTGTCCCGCGCACCCCCTTCTATGTCCCAATCCCCACTTCAAAAAAAATAACTAAAATAAAATATTAAAATGCCTGTTGAAATGCATCAATGAGTTATTGAAAATTTCAAATGTTTTATATATGATAAGTGTATTAATGTGGTCACAATGCTGTCAAAATTATTTGTATTAGAAAATGCACTCATAATGTTCCCATTATGATCCACATTTTCTATTTATTTTATGGCATAATTACACACACCTCTAATTTGTGATCATTTAAAATACTGGCAATACAGTAAAAAGTAAGCGCACTTCAAGCACTACTGTCATGGTCATATTTTACTGTAACTAATTATTCATGATGAAATATTGGAATGCTGCATTTTTATTGCTGCCAGTAATTTAGTTCCTCTTCATTTATAAAGGAGTAGTACAGTTCTGAGCAATGTTGACAGCCTGGTGTTGATTTTTCAAACGGTTGTTTTTACCGTCATGTCCTTGCGGTGGAGGTACAGTACACATGGTGGTAATAGGCATTTTTGGTTGACTACCTACTGTAGCTTGTATTATACAAGGCAGAATACTAAACTGTATAATTTCTTACGATGATAGATCCCCAGTAAGGAATACCAATAATGACAAAAATGGTTTCTGCATAAACTGTAGCCACAATGCCAAACAGGAGAGTCATCACACCGATCATTATCTGAACAGTCTGTGTAGGACAAGAAAAATTTATTTTTATAAAGTAAAGAGTCTTTTATAAAGTAAAACAGTGTGTCTATATATATATATATATATATATATATATATATATATATATATATACAGGTCCTTCTCAAAAATTAGCATATTGTGATCAAAGTTCATTATTTTCCATAATGTAATGATAAAAATTAAACTTTCATATATTTTAGATTCATTGCACACCAACTGAAATATTTCAGGTCTTTTATTGTTATAATACTGATGATTTTGGCATACATGAAAGTATAGCTCATGAAAACCCAAAATTCCTATCTCAAAAAATTTGCATATTTCATCCGACCAATAAAAGAAATGTGTTTTTAATACAAAAAATGTCAACTTTCAAATAATTATGTTCAGTTATGCACTCAATACTTGGTCGGGAATCCTTTTGCAGAAATGACTGCTTCAATGCGGCGTGGCATGGAGGCAATCAGCCTGTGGCACTGCTGAGGTGTTATGGAGGCCCAGGATGCTTCGATAGCGGCCTTAAGCTCATCCAGAGTGTTGGGTCTTGCGTCTCTCAACTTTCTCTTCACAATATCCCACAGATTCTCTATGGGGTTCAGGTCAGGAGAGTTGGTAGGCCAATTGAGCACAGTAATACCATGGTCAGTAAACCATTTACCAGTGGTTTTGGCACTGTGAGCAGGTGCCAGGTCTGTCTGAAAAACGAAATCTTCATCTCCATAAAGCTTTTCAGCAGATGGAAGCATGAAGTGCTCCAAAATCTCCTGATAGCTAGCTGCATTGACCCTGCCCTTGATAAAACACAGTGGACCAACACCAGCAGCTGACATGGCACCCCAAGACCATCACTGACTGTGGGTACTTGACACTGGACTTCGGGCATTTTGGCATTTCCTTCTCCCCAGTCTTCCTCCAGACTCTGGCACCTTGATTTCAGAATGACATGCAAAATTTGCTTTCATCCCAAAAAAGTACTTTGGACCACTGAGCAACAGTCCAGTGCTGCTTCTCTGTAGCCCATTTCCTGCACACGCCTGTGCACGGTGGCTCTGGATGTTTCTACTCCAGACTCAGTCCACTGCTTCCTCAGGTCCCCCAAGGTCTGGAATCGGTCCTTCTCCACAATCTTCCTCAGGGTCCGGTCACCTCTTCTCGTTGTGCAGCGTTTTTTGCCACACTTTTTCCTTCCCACAGACTTCCCACTGAGGTGCCTTGATACAGCACTCTGGGAACAGCCTATTCGTTCAGAAGTTTCTTTCTGTGTCTTACCCTCTCGCTTGAGGGAGTCAATGATGGCCTTCTGGACAGCAGTCAGGTCGGCAGTCTTACCCATGATTGCGGTTTTGAGTAATGGACCAGGCTGGGAGTTTTTAAAAGCCTCAGGAATCTTTTGCAGGTGTTTAGAGTTAATTAGTTGATTCAGATGATTAGGTTAATAGCTCGTTTAGAGAACCTTTTCATGATATGCACATTTTTTGAGATATGAATTTTGGGTTTTCGTGAACTGTATGCCAAAATCATCAGTATTAAAACAATAAAAGACCTGAAATATTTCAGTTGGTGTGCAATGAATCTAAAATATATGAAAGTTTAATTTTTATCATTACATTATGGAAAATAATGAACTTTTATCACATTATGCTATTTTTTTTTAGAACACAGGTGCTGGTAATATAATTAGAATATCATCAAAAAGTTTATTTCACTAATTCCATTCAAAAAGTGAAACTTGTATATTAAATTCATTCATTACACACAGACTGATATATTTCAAATGTTTATCTCTTTTAATTTTGATGATTATATCCATTATATATTTTGATTATATTATTATTATTATTATATCTATTATACCTAAGTATCAGTATCTCAAAAAATTGGAATATAACTTAAGACCAATACAAAGAAAGGGTTTTTAGAAATCTTGGCCAACTGAAAAGTATGAACATAAAGTATAAGCTTGTAGAGGACTCAATACTTAGTTGGGGCTCCTTTTGCCTGAATTTCTGCAGCAGTGCGGCGTGGCATGATCAGTCTGTGGCACTGCTCAGGTGTTACGAGAGCCCAGGTTGCTCTGATAGTGGCCTTCAGCTCTTCTGCATTGTTGGGTCAGGCATATAGCATCTTCCTCTTCAAAATACCCCATAGATTTTCTACGGGGTTAGGGTCAGGTGAGTTTGCTGGCCAATTAAGAAAAGGGATACCATGGTCCTTAAACCAGGTACTGGTAGCTTTGGAACTGTGTGCAGATGCCAAGTCCTGTTGGAAAATAAAATCTGCATCTCCATAAAGTTGGTCAGCAGCAGGAAGCATGAAGCGCTCTGAAATCTCCTGGTATTCGGCTGCGTTGACCTTGGACCTTAGAAAACACAGTGGACTAAAACCAGCAGATGACATGGCACTGCAAACCATCACTGACTGTGGAAACTTTACACTGGACCTCAAGCAATGTGGATTGTGTGCCTCTCCTCTCTTCCTCCAGACTCTGGGACCTGATTTCCAAAGGAAATGCAAAATGACTAATGCTGTGTTCACACCAAACGCGAATAGAGCGTCAAATTCGCGTCTGGTTTGCCGCTTGACCATTTTGAGATCATTCGAGCGAGTAATTCGCTTGATTCCCGCATGAAATTAACTGACGCGAATTCGCGTCATGGGGGGGCTTCTGCCAGCTGAGTTCCAGCAGCATTTTCAACCGCCATTTTTATTTGGATAATTTTCAAAATATTACTGTTATTGTGTCATGAAATGTAGTTTTAAAAGTATTTCAGGCGAGAATGTAGTTGTTTTAAACTCAAATATGCGGTTTATTTATGACAGCGTCTATTTAAAAAATGTGTTTCGCCGATCTCGGAGATGAGCTCCATGCGATCAGCGGGAGCTCCGTCATCATGTATCTGCCGAGAGCAGCCTCAGCTCGGCTAGACCTTCTGACATTTGCCGCTGGCTCCGATGTCTCTTTAGTGGTTCAAGATAAAATATAATTTGTTTGGGGTAAAATGAAACATTTCTTATCTTTGGCCTTTATTCAATTGATCTATAATTTTTTTAGATATATAAATATATATCCTTTTTCCTTTTTATTCCTGTCTCAATAGAAATATGAACTTTTGTCATATAGCTCCGGTTGACTGCTCACTGACAACATTAGTCGTTCCTCCTTGTTGAATGAGTGGAGAAGGGTATTCCTGCACAACCGGAGGCTGCAGGAACATACTGTTGAATGAGTGACTCCTAGCAGGCTCCTGATTGGTTAACGCGGCGCGAATTGACGCCAAAGTTCACATTTTCAACTCGGGCGGCAGATGCGAATTCGCGTCAAACACTAAATGCACCAAAAGCACCATTCGCGCTTAACGTGCCAATAAGGCGAATTCGCGTCTTCTGCGCCACGCTTAACGCCCCATTCGCGCTGCGAGACCTCCAGACGCATGTAAACGCGCCTTTGCATTGACTTAACATTGAAATCATTCGCGCCAGATGCTCTATTCGCGTTTGGTGTGAACACAGCATTAGTCAGAGAACATAACCTTGTACCACTCAACAGCAGTCCAGTCCGTTTGTCTTTAGCCACTTATCATGCTGTCTGTTGTTCAAGAGTGGCTTGACACAAGGAATGCAACAGCTGAAAGCACTGACTCCAGCTGCAGTCCACTCTTTGTGAATCTCCCCCACATTTTTGAATGGGTTTTGTTTCACAATCCTCTCCAGGGTGTGGTTATCCCTATAGTTTGTACACTTTTTTTCTACCACATCTTTTCCTTCCCTTCACCTCTCTATTAATGTGCTTGGACACAGATCTCTGTGAACAGCCAGCATCTTTTGCAATGACCTTTTGTGTCTTGCCCTCCTTGTGCAAGGTGTCAATGGTCGTCTTTTGGACAACTGTCAAGTCAGCAGTCTTCCCCATGATTGTGTAGCCTAAAGAACTAGACTAATAGACCATTTATAGGCCTTTGCAGGTGTTTTGAGTTAATTAGCTGATTAGAGTGTGGCACCAGGTGTCTTCAATACTGAACCTTTTCACAATATTCTAATTTTCTGAGATACTGAATTTTGGATTTTCCTTTGTTGTCAATTTTAATCATAAAGATTAAAAGAAATAAACATTTGAAATATATCAGTCTGTGTGTAATGAATTAATCTAATATAAAAGTTTACATTTTTGAATGGAATTAGTGAAATAAATAAACTTTTTTATTATATTCTAATTATATTACCAGCACCTCTTTATATCTATTCATGTATCTAATATATATATATATATATACACTTATGTTTTAAAGTTTAGTGCCCTCTAGCGGCATAAAAATAATGACAGTGTTACATCTCTCGTTATGAAATGACGTATTACTGTCATTACCAATCAAAATGTGAGTTTATTTAAATGCAGTTTGTGGACTTTTTACATGGTCTTACCCAATCTCGCTACAATCTGTAAATACTTTACTAGGTGGCTAATTCATACAAATTTGTACAAATGACCGTACCTAACCCCGTTTTTAAACCTACCCTCAAAGAATTCATTCAAAATCAAGATTTACAGTGCATATACATTTTATGACCACGTTATCTCTGGGTTTGAACCCATGATCATGATTGTATATTATCATATAAAACAATCCTCTACCAACTGAGCTATATGAATCTCAAATTATGATGCAGAGAAAAGAGTACAAAGCATTAATATGAAAGTGTCCTGTTGCCTATGGGGCAAAATTGCAGAATACGGTCTGGTGGGTCGTATTTCAGGAATTTGGACAAATGACCTATGCAGGTGTATTGGTTAAAGGACATGTTGCAAATTTCTCACCCCAAGAGCTTTTGGTTGGCCTTTTAGAAATGCCCGAAGTCCATGAAGAATTGGAAGTCCTGTTATCTGTTGGACATAAACAGGTGCAGGAACATTTGCTGTTGTTGGTATTGGTTGTTGCAGCTGGATGACAAAAGAGTTCATGGGAATAGCATTCGACATTGTTTCAGGATCTGAAACTGACCTGCACACAATTATAGTAAATCAATAAATGTAAATGATATTATTATAAAATACATTTTCTGTAAAAAAAACAAAAACAAAACATGTTAAATAAACATGGTCTTTAAATTGTTTACATACATGAATGCAGTTATGCCACAGTTGTTATTACCATCAGTAGAATTCTTGTAATTAACTATAATAAATCTATTAGACATCGAAAACATGGAATATACTGTAAAACAAACAGATGTTTAAACTGATCTGTATATCATTTCCATTTAAGGCATTTAGCAGATGCTCTATTTCAAAGACACTAGACATAATAAATACCCTTTATTACCAAATTGATTCATTAAGAAGAAAACTGATTCATTAACATTTTAGTTTTAAACACATATATACATACAAATGTGTTTTAAGATATTCAAATGTAGTGTAAATATATTTACTGCTTTACCAGGGAACAAAACTCCTCTCTTCAGTTTCTCGTGCTTTACTCTGAAGTTCTGTTCAGTCGTCTGAAGACAATGCAAATTCTGTCATATGTGTAACTGCTGATACTTTTTACCCAGAATGAAAGAGGAAGAAGGTGGAGCTCAGGTGATTATGAAAAATGGCAAAGCTGGCCATTTCATTAAATAAAAAAATAAAAAGAGAAGTTTTTATAAATGTGTAGTGAAATTAGGTAAAATTGCCATAGTGAAACCAGGTAACTCTCTTTAGATGATAACAGACTAAACCCTTTTGCATCTCAGAAGTGTAATAAATCTGAAATAATTAGTATTCATTTTCCTCTTGTCAAAATTCCAATCAAATAGCATTGTTGTGTTGTGAGTACACTCATAATACAATTAATCATTATTCCAAAAATGGGGAAAAAAGTTTACACTTTACTGGTTTGATACAGCTTAAAAAATATACAAATATTGTTGCATGTTCAATTTCCATTTTTTCTAATCACATTTTCATAGCTGTTAGTATAGGCCATGTCCACACCTACACAGGTATTTTTTTTAATAAATGGTGTTTTTCCTTCTTCCGTTTAAAAAACTCAAAACTAGCCCAATCCCATTATAGGTAAAATAGGTTTGTTTTTTTATCTTTTCAGTAAAATTGGCATTCCAGGGGCTAAATATCATGTTAATGGGGTCTTTCAACCAGTGGACATGAAAAACAACACGTACAATTCTGTGGGAAAACACTGAGGTTGTGATATAATCTCAACTCTAAAGCCATGTTGGCATTCAAAAGATGTTGGTTTGATCCAAGTGCTGTGTTATGTCATGTTCTGGACTATTGATGTGAACCCAGTCAAAATTTGAAACGAACTCTGGGTTAACAGCAGGGTTTAATGTTAATACTTTGGGTTCTTTGCCAAAGTTGGATCCTTCACACCTCTGAAGAGTCTAACACATTATTTGCATGTTTATGGGGGTCTGGAGGATTTGTGCAGTATTAAACAGAAACTTACTAAAACAGTATGATAAAAGTTATGGTAACATACACACATAATTAACATATATACACATATAAATAACATATATACACATAATTACTTATGATATCAAATGCTGGTAGATCTGGTGCTGGTCTGGTCTGAATAAAATGTTATATTATACTATTGTATGCACTTTATAAGTACTAATAAACAACAAAAATAAATAAAAAGGAAATAGAAACCATAGGAAACAAGTGATAAAAACAGAAAATGGAAATGCTGAGGTTGAAGCAGATATTTAAACGTTCAATGGTTTTTTTTTTTAATCACAAAAAATATGACCAACAGAAAAAAGATGTGGACACGTATCGGACAAGGAAGAAAAATGAATTAGGCTTTTGTTTAGAGTAATAACCAAATGATGTAATGTCCTGAATGACAGATGAGAGCAGATATCAGAGCCATAGGTTTGATTTTGAGATTGGTGGGGACATCCCCGGAAGCTGAGGATTCACGGAAATTATTAGGATAATGTATTAAGGTTTTTACTCTACATTGACCTATGTTAATTGAACATTGAATATTTTAATGAATGAATCCTGTAATGTTACAGGTATAACAAATAATGACGAAACAGTTTGACAGACTTATTACTGAATTAAATATTGCATTACACTATAAGCAGAGTGAAGTTAATGTTACAGGTAACAAATAATGGTTTGACAGAGACTTAATTTTGAGTCTGCTGTCTTGTTTCTTACTATTTGAAGTAACCAAACACGTCTACGTCTGTCATTAACAGAAATTAACTGTTGGCATATTTGTTTGACATCAACTTTGTCCAGTTTGTCCTGGTGGACATGGCACACAGCAATATTGTTAAGTCTCAATTGTGCCATTGCTGATCTGAGCCATGTTTTCAGTCTCCTAAGAGCACTGAAACTTCTTTCAGCCTCAGCTGATGAGACTGGGATGACTAAAAGCAGCCTGACAAGGGTTTCAACTCGATCAAACAAGCCTCTCACTTCAATAGCCATTACTTTCATGATATTAGCCACTTCAGTACTTGATTTGAAAATATTTTAATCCGAAACATGGCTAATTGGACTTTAAGATTCAGTTCTGGATAGTGATCAACAATGTCATTTACTTTTCCTGTCAGTAGAATTTCCTCTAGCTTCTGCAATTCATCTAAATCTGTTTGGTTGAAGAACCTGTCCTGAAGCTGAGCATTTCAACACAATCTATCATTTTATAGAACTCTGTTTTATAATGCTCCTCAGCTGACTTGGGAGTGTGCTGGCTCAACCCACCAGTGTAACATTTTGGTGGGTGTCTTTGATGAGGAATCTGAATAGATTCAATCCTAAGGGAATCAACCATTGCCACTGCTTTTCTGACACAGTCTATTGACCTTCTCATTCCTGCAATTGTTTCTGTCCATTTTTGCAGGGACTTGTTCAGATACTGTAACTCATCAATCACTTCTAACGCCAAAAAAAAGTCCAAGCACAGTTTTCCCCTTTTCAAATGTCTCTCGTAGTCCATTTGCCCTTGTACCTGTGTTAAATCCATTTGATGTCATCTCCAAGCCAGATAAAACACTCTCATACAGAGACAGTACTGCTCTGATAGCTTTTCCTCAGACTGGCCGCCTGGTTGGGCACAATGGTCTGAGTGATATCGACTCTTTCTGAACCAGCTGCTACTGATGAAAATAAGGCCTTAAATTTCCCAGATTGGTGGCTTAATGTCCCTAACTCATGGACCCACTGCAAGGCATTATGTATCACGGGACCGTCTAGGAAAGCAGACTTTGTGATCAAGTTAAGACAGTGGTACCAGCCTAGGGCTCACCTGTGACCCAGCCCCTCCACCTGCCTCTCTTCCTAAGCTTCTGCCTAGCATGACGTTTTTTGTCATATAACAATACATGCATATAAATGAGACAGCTTGTGGCTGCCTAATCAAAGTGCTCATTTCAAACTCACATTGAAGAACTATATAGCAGATCATCTGCCTTACAATGGTCTTAATAATGAATCTCACTATACTAACATGTCAACATCACATAGATTGACCTCACCTATGACCCTGGCTCTCTTCCTGAGCTACTACCTAGCAGGACGGTTTCGGTCACCTCAGCTGGCAAAACAACACATTGATGGAATTAACAGCGAGAGAAAACATTTATTGCTAATTGTTATTTTTTGCAATTGTTGATGACTCTACACTTTAGCAATTGAGAAAATGTTAAATTATTTACTTTTTTTTTTAAGTAGCTCCTAATGTCTACATTTCTTCTTTCACTATATTAGTAAGCATTGCAGACTTCCACTTTTTATATTAAGTTCATAATTCATATTTTATATGACCTAAGCCAAGCCCCACCCCTAATCACAACTCTTACAGAAACTTGTGCAAAACACTAAACTTAAATAGAAACATGATTTGTCAGATTTATACATCTTTTTAAATAGCAAGCACATATACATTTATATTAAATATTACAATTATATTTTACAATTATATTTAAATAGCCTGTTGTCATGATCTTTCACTGTAAGTGCCCATCACAAAGTGTACACACACACACACACACACACATTTTTTATGCTGTACAAACTGTGTAAAAATAGTCTACACGAACCCTACCCATCACAGAAAACGTTTAGCATTTTAAGATTTTCAAAAAACATCACTTAGATAATTAATACGCTGTTTTCCTCATGTGGATCAAAAAAGGACATACAGAGAGAGACAGAAAGACAGACACACACTCACACTTAAAACATCCAACCCCCCCACACACACACAGTTTGGGTTTGCTACTTATCCCGCAATTGTCATACATTGACATTGAAAAAACTGCAGTGTCCGAGAATCAATATTTGACGTGATTTGTCCCATATTTTTGTTCACAGAGCTATTGATTTCTCCCTCACTTACCGCATCTAGGTTTCTGAGCTTTTTTGCCACTTCCCACAAATAGGCACTTATCACAATGACATCTGAAAAGCTCAGATTTTTCCGCAAAGCAGGGTATACATACTTCCATTTTAACTTGTGTGCGCTGGTTAACATTACTTCAGGAAAATACAAAAGGTGATAACTAACAACACGAAAGGTGAATTTTAAAATAATAATGTTTACGTTTTTAGCATTATTGGTTCTTATATTTAGCTTATTTTGATAACGTTAATGATAATTTCCAGTAACTTATAGCATTCTTTGACGTGTAACTGTCGTGGAGGGGAAAGTAGACTAGCTAGCAACAAGATAAATAGTGGTCAGTTTGTGTTGATAAAAGTAAACTTTTATCAAAGCTAGATGTCAAACCATTCCCATATGCTGATGTGATTTATCATTTGTTTCTTTCTGTTTTAATTTTACAACAGTTTCATATCCAATAAGCATGGCACAGTCATCTTGTAGATGCTATTGTAGTGTTCCTTGTTGTTCAAACAACAAACACAAATTTCCCTATTTAAGTTTCAAATATTTTCCAGTGCAGGTTAAAATACTTGCATGTTGGGTTAGGGCAATAAAAGAGATGAGGGACCGAGTTTTAAAATCCTCCGTAGGAGCACTTACATGTGTAGTCACCTCAGAGGAAATAAGTACATCAGCCAGTGGACGAACCAGGATTAAGAAAGGAGCAACGCCGTCTAGATTCCCCTGGAATGACTGGGGTAAAGGTAGGACACTATTAAGCCTGGTAGTATTTTACAATAACAATAAATCATAATTTATTACATTATTTATAGTTTACATACAATTATGCTTATATGAAATAAATTAAGAAAAAATGGTTACTTTTTTATATAGTTTATTAGTCCATATAAAAAAGTATAATAAATCTTTCTGTTGCCATTAAAATTCCCATTTGTTGTAATTGCATTTGTGGGCGTATTATACATACTTTTTGGGTCCTGAGAAAGGATTACTAAATATCCATATTGACATTTATGTGTATCTATTTCACATTTCTAGGAAGAGCCTCACAAGCTCGACAGCCGGTTTACCAGAGAGCAAGGAAGCATTTTAAGGACAGTCCTAGATGAATCTCAGGAGATGCCTGTCCCAGGACACATCACAGAGGAGGCCCTCCCTGCGGGTGGAGTAGCAAAAGATCATGACTATGCCTACCATCTTTCTCCTGGTTAGTAACAGGTTATTCTATGTGGCAATAAATTATTTTGTAATTATAGGGTTCGTCAGGTTCATTTTTTTACAGGAAGCTCAGTTACTTTGAATAATACCACACAATTTGACAATTATTTGGTTGATTGAGAATCACTACAGATATTATGTTGTAATCTTAGTTTTTGTAGTCTCTTTATTTCATAAGAGCCAAGAATTACTGCCAAGCTAACTAACAAATAACATCCAATAATAAAGACGGGGTGAAAACTAGTATATAACTTACTGATAAACATTAAGGTGTATGCTTTTTCTTGCTTTAAAGGTAAACTATGTGCTGCTACATGGAGAATTCAAGAGTTGGAGCTCCAGGTTTTGTCACTAGAATGTGAAATCCAGCAGCTGACAGTGAAGCAGCAGCAGCCTCTGATTTTCAAATTCTGTGTCACAGATGAGGTCTTCCGTTACTACACTAGGTTCAGCTCAAAGCAGGTCTCCAGTGTGTTTTGGGAGTCAGTTTACCCTTCTGCTTCAAGCATTTTGTACTGGTCCAAAGCACAGTGAACAGCACAAGAGAGACCTAGCCCTCAGCGAAAACTTTGGCTCATTGGTGAAGTGTTCATTATTCTCTGTTGTGTTGCAGCTGGGCTTCAGGAGAAAACCTTCTCATCCATATTCGAGGTCAGCTTGTCTACATCTGTCACGGAATGCACACAAACAAGTAGATCCAAATTCAGTTTTTATTAGGGAAATCCAAAAATCATATATCCAGCCAATTAAAGGTCAAAATCCAGGGGCCTGTACCATGAAGCCGGATTATTTGGCTAGCCAGGTAAGTTTCAGTTTAGTTTGCACCAATCCTGGGTTTTAGGTATTATGTAAGTGGCTTGGCTTTTAGCAGCATTCATTGCCATAGTAACTTACACTTCACAGCTAACTTGCTCTGGGGCAGGTTATGTTCTGGGTTAGAGATCTCAAACTGAAGCTGGACCAATCAGGTGTGAGAGAAGTGACACATGTCTGACACAGTCACTCCAGTTTATCTTGCTCCAAATTAAAGGTCACTAATGCAAAAAAAATGTAAAAAAACAAAAAAGATAATTACGGAGTCAGTCCACAAACTCAGGATCAAAGCCTGAGTTGACAAATAAAGTTGATGATCAGCATCATGGTACCAACAAAGCCGGACTGGAGAGGTTTGGTTTTGTCAACTCAAAACTAATCCTGTAACTCTGAATTTGTTCAGCTGCCATCATGGTACAGGCCCCAGGTAAGCAGTCCAAACAAGAAACATGAACATCCACAAGAAAACATGAAATACAGAGTGACATAAGACAAGGACTCCATAAAAATGACAGAAACAAACCGGGTATATATAGACAGGTGTAGGGCTGGGATAGACGATTATTTTTTAAACGATTAATCTAGCAATTATTTTTTCGATGCATCGATTAATCTAAAGATTCATTTTCAAGCATTCAATAAAAAAGGTCACCCAAAATACTTGTTTAGAGCAAATGAAGAATACAGTAACCAATGTAAACTTGAGGGCTTTAATCTAATACAGAGAGTGCTTTTCCAAAAAAAAAAATTAACAGTGGGAGCCAGCAGCCTTTCATGGAGGAAAAAAAATCTCTGAATGCTCCACGTGAAACTTTGGCGTTCCGCCCTTTTTCTATCGTGTCTAATGATTTTGATTAATATGCACGAGGGAGAGAGAGCAAGACAGTGCTCGTGTAGTTTGAAGACTGTGAGTGGGCGAGCGTGCGTGAAACTTTTGTGTTTCGCCCTTTTTCTATCGTGTTTAATGATTTTGATTAATATGCACAAAGGAGAGAGAGAGCAAGAAGCGCTCGTGTTGTTTGAAGACTGTGAGTGCGTGCGCACGTACGCGCCCTGTCAGGCACAGCAGTCATTCTATTCTACATCAGGCCGGCGACACACTGGACGCGGGGCGCAAGCGTCTCAGCTGCGTGGCGTGTCTGTTTTTAATTAGGCTCCCATGTTAACAGGTTAGAGCATGCAGACTGCCTGCGTGAGTGCCGCGAGGAAAACGTGTGCATGCTAGAAATAGAACCGACGCCTATTTTTCACGCTTCTGGTGTGTAAATACACAGATAACGTGAAGCAGCCACCACGCTTCTGGCATGCAGCAGAGACGCTACGCAGCCAGTGTGTCACCGGCCTCATTCACTGATCAAATAAGGCTTTGTCAGCCGTCAAATAAAAAGATCAATGCAGAAAAACCCCTGGATTGGTTATATAACATTGGACAGACTGCTGATCCGGCCATCACGTATATTCAGCACACATAAGGTAAAAGTTTTGCAAACGTTTTTTAGAGAAATAAAAACAGGTCGACGAATCGATGCGCATATTTTGCGTCTACGTCATCTATGACCTCGACACGTTGTCCCAGCCCTAGACAGGTGCAAACAACGTGAGTGGGAACAGCTGTGTGCAATGAACAGTGATTAGCCAAGATAAAGGCTAGTGGGAAATGCAGTTCCTGAAGTGGGTTGACGATATGGGGAAGTGAGACCTCTAGTGGACACCCAGGGATACACAAACCATACACTGTGACAACGGTTAGCACATCATCCAAACATGGTCAAGCTACCTTTACCAGGTTATTGGCTCATTACCATTGTGGATAACAAAAGAGCAACTGCAGGCCACAATGCCTGACAAGTTCAAGCTGTACTGCCTTCAGGTGAGAGTGATAATAGACTGCACTAAGATCTTTTGTAAAATAGCATCTTCACTCTTACTACAGACCACACCACCTTTAAAGGTCTAACTGGCATTGCCCCATGTGGGGTTATCACACTTATTATCTAAATTGCACACAGGCTCAATAGTAAGTAAAATTTATTTATATTATCATAAAATGTATTTATATTATTTATATTTTACAGAATATTTATATTTTCACAGATAAAAAAATCACAAAGTGCTTCACAATAAGGTGTAATATACAATTACAATATAAAAAAACAAACAGGAAACACAACAAACAACCATAAAAAACCCTCAACTAACCAAAAGCCTGCTTGAAGAGAAGAGTCTTCAGTTGTTTTTTAACCCCTTACTAGTAACCCCCCTTTTTTGGCATGGAGACCGAAATTACATACCCAAAATAAAAAGGTTTCTGCTCATGATTCTTTCTGACTAGATACATATTCAACATATGTTCACAAAGCTGACACTTTAAAGTTTACTGTTCAGGAATCAGAATCACTCAGGACTGTTATGATAATAGAGATATATAAGCTCAAACATAAAAACAAAAATAAAAATATTAAAAACATATGTTTTAAATGTATTTAAAAAAATGTTGATGTAGGAAATGAGTTTGAAAACACAGTGTAGCTAAGGCCACAAGTCTTCCAAGACTTCATAAAAAATTTCATAATCGAATCTGTAAAACTGTGAATTTTATGAAATATTTTCTAAGGCCATGTCATGTGTGTTTTTAGAGAAGGCTAATCAGATTGATTTATGGCCCTTGTCATCTCTGTAAGATCTCACATGTAAACACTGATGTGTGTTTTATATGTGTGTTTGGCTGTGAAAACTGCCCGTTTCATGATTGTATTGTTCTCACCAAACGAGTCTTTCACACCTCCGCCAGGTATGACACATTATCCGCATTATTCTTTTATCATTATTCTTTTGTTTTTATTCCACCTTTATTAGCCTTGATTGTGGTTTTTCAGGCTTTACAAAGCAACAAAGCAGCGATCTCACTTCAGTCTCTCTTTGCATTTAACCCTTATTTATCAAAAGTCTTACTATAAAAATACAACAAAACATTTTCTTACGACCTTAACGTGAATTATTGAGACAAAAATGCATTATGAAGAAGAAAAGCACCTGCTATTAGTAGCATTGGTGCTAACGTTAGCATCAAGCTACATCTGACAATTTATGAAATTATTAGTACTTTTACTTAAAACTCACTTTAAACCCCGATCGAGTGTTTATAATAACTTCCTTTAGCGATCAGGGGTGGAATTTGGTCGTTTACTGTTGTAAAAATATGTTATTTGTAGCCTTTTTCATCGCTGCACAAGTTAGCATTTCCGATGTACATTTTCGATTTTTTTTATAAAAACGCCCCAGATCTCAAGAAATTCTCATACCAAGCTTTACTATCGTAATCGCGGGTTTATTATTCGGATATTTTGTGTGTACAGAGGTGTTTCAGTGTTGTTTTGGCCAGATAACTACCAGGAAGTGTGCAGGAAGCATGTGACACGATGGGGCGGTGTCCAGATATGAAACTCTAAGATGGACGTTTGAAAGACCCAATCAGAGTCTGAGTCACACACCGCACGAGCTGTGACTACTGCACGCACACACAGATCGCTGGGAGAGGCTGTTTATCATCTGATCGCGTAAATCCGTGGAAAATGAATAGAAATGACGATTCTGTCTGAAGAAATATGAAGTAAACATCAGTAAATATATCCATATATCTCCGCAGATATGCATCTTTTGTCTATAAATCCTTATTGACGCTGTTCAATGAGTCTATGTGAACACAAATAAACCGCTCTTGACGTGATTGAATATGAGTGAGTTGTGAATTTCTATTCAAAATGTGGCATAATACGGATTTATTATTTTGCACTCCTGACATAAATCACTAAATATCTGTCACTGCAACAATGTTTTATCAAAATATTGGTCAAATATCGAAGCTAGAGTCTTTAAACTTTCCATTGATGCACAGTTTGTCCAGATCAAGTGAGAGAGTGATGTTTAATGTGCTGTGAAAGTGAAACAATAATAAACTGGGGCCGTCAGCGATGTTTGCACGCAAAGGGGTTAAAAGAATCAACAGAGTTTGCACAACGCAAAGAAAGAGACAAAGCATTACACAGCCTAGAAACGACTGCCTGGAATGACTGTTCCCCTCTAGTTTTAAAATGAGTATGGGGAACGACTAATAGCCTTTGGTCAAATGACCTGAGACTCCGGGTAGGAGTATGAAGCTGAATCAGGTCAGTGATGTATGTGGGGGCTTGGCCATGCAAGGCTCTAAAAGTAAGGACCAGGATTTTAAAATGAATTCTATACTGGACTGGTAACCAGTGAAATGCTACTTAAGCCGGCGTGATGTGTTCTCTTTTCTTAATGTAAGTGAAAAGCATTGCAGCAGAGTTCTGGACAGCCTGGAGACGATAAAGCTCCTTCTTATTCAAACAGGTAAAAAGGCTGTTACAGTAGTCTAATCGAGAGGAGATGAATGCATGAATGATCATCTCCAACTCACCCTTGGTCACAAATGATCGTAATTTGGAAATGTTCCTCAGTTGAAAGAAACAGTTTCTAACTAATTGTTTAGAATGCAGCTTCAAGGTCATAGCTGACTCGAAAAGAACACCTAAGCTACTGAGGCTCGGTTGGACAGACGAGCCCAAATCACCAATATGTTTTTTTATCTTGGGGATTTTACTTTTAGGGGCAATAATTTGTGTTTCTGTTTTGTCAGAATTCAGGAGCAAACAGTTCTCACACAACCACTGTTTGATACTAGTCAGGCAGTTGGTTAAAGAAGACAATTTAAAGAGCTCAGTTTCCTTAAAAGAACAATACAGTTGAATGTCATCCGCATACAGATGGTAAGATATGTCACTAAACTGGCTAATTATCTGACCAAGAGGAAATATGTACAAGAGGAACCAAATAGGTCCCAATACAGAACCCTGGGGAACCCCACACGACAACTCAGCAGTTTCAGACATAATCTGATTCACATAAACACTAAAGCTTCTACCAGTCAGGTAGGATGAAAACCATTTTAAAACTGATCCAGACATACCAACCAGATCACGAAGTCTATTGATCATAATACTATGATCAATGGTGTCAAAAGCTGATGAGAGGTCCAATAAAACCAGCACTGTATATTCTTTCGAGTCAGCTGACATCATAATATCACTCGAGACTTTAAGTAATGCAGTTTCTGTGGAATGTTTTTTTTGAAAACCAGACTGGAATTTGTCAAATAACTCATGTTTCTCTAGAAAAAGAGTGAGTTTCTCTGCTACAACCTTTTCTAGAATTTTTCTATCTTCAATATAGAAATTATTCGGCAATCACAGATCTTGCAGTTACTTCAACCGGAAGATTGAATAATGGCTGACAAGGGGCTCCAAGTTGAGAAGATGCTGTCACAGGTGGGAGCAACCCTCATCATCGCTCCACTGAAAACATTGAATCAGCTCAGCACAAAGGACACCCAGAAAACACAAGACTATTGCCCGCCTGAGAATTTTAGTTGAGAGGGCGATACGCGGGTTGAAGGGAGTACCACATTTGGCATGGGCTTGTTCTTCTTTCTATGGCAAGTTCAGTGAATCAGCTGTGGGTCATCTGTTGCCTTCTCTCAAACTATCAGGGACCTCTTGATATCAAAGGGGACAAACCTGTCTGAAGCATTTCCTTTCCTTGGCCCCTGGGCGATACGAGATAGAAAAGTGGAAGCGGGTGAAGAATAGCGCCCAGTGGGCCTGTCTCGGGTTCAGCCTCTTGGCGACCCACAAATATTCGAGGTTCTTGTGTGAGGACTAGAAAAGGATGTTTGGCTCCCTCCAGCTAATGCCTCCATTCCTCCAGGGCCAACTTGATGGCCAGCAGCTCACGGTTGCCGATGTCAACAGTCAAAAAGTTTTAAGTAAAAAGTCCAAATATACAAATCCATTGAATCTTAAGTAAGTGTATCAATCCATATATTCACAGAAAGATTTAAAAATAATGTAGAGTTAGGCAGAATGCGTTTAGATGTGTTGCATTACAGCCTACGTGTTTATTAATGTTCAAATTTTGGCGCGAGGAAGCTCCTCCTCAGCCCGCGCTGTAGCTTGTTGGTCAATAATATAAACTTTTAACCTTAGTTTAGTGTTGGGAGCTGTTACTGAACAGCACACTGTTTGTAAAATTGAAATGAAAACATTTATGCCAAACTTATTTTTAAAACTGCGTTATCCACAACATGGATTTTTATTTTGAAATACTTCGTTTGTGCAGCTTGCATTGCAGAAAAAGCATTTAGCTCCTCTTTAGGGGGTTAACGTTATCATGCATTTGCAACGTGTTAATATTCTTGTTTCTAATAGAAAACGTTAAAGGCATAAAGGTTCTGCATTGTTTTTAAATAAGCAAATTTACAAAGTTATTATTTATATATATATATATATATATATATATATATATATATATATATATATATATATATATTAGTGGTGGGCCGTTATCGCCGTTAACGTGCTGCGTTAACGCAAGACTCTTATCGGGCGAAAAAAAAAATATCGCCGTTAATCTATTCTCAAAGTTGGGTTGGGAGCTGGGTCTATACTAAGCAAGCTATGATGACTTTCACCTTGATATTTTATATAACTGACTCGCTGAGGAGTGAGGACAGCCTAAAAAGATGCTCAGGACAGTTGACGGGCCACTGCTGCCCATCGTCACGAAAGCTTATCTTTATCACATGTTGTTAAGCCATACCGCTTGTCGATTTAAACATTAAAGCATCCAAAAACTAGACACGGAAAAGCTGTAAAGAGCAGCGCTGGTCAGTGCTGTAATGGATTGCAATATTCTGTTCAGTGAGACCTCTGAAGGTGCAGAGTTGTCTTCTTTCAAATGCAGAAAGACATTCATTGAGCACAACTATCCAGTTGTAATGCCATTGCAATATGACTTGCAGCAGTCTGGAAGTTTTAGTACATATTTTCCAGTTCTATCAATGATTTAATCACTGTTTTGAAATTCTGACATC
Organism: Carassius auratus; assembly: GCF_003368295.1. NCBI lineage: Eukaryota > Metazoa > Chordata > Actinopteri > Cypriniformes > Cyprinidae > Carassius > Carassius auratus. Next base: position 159,481 of record NW_020528270.1, on the reverse strand, counting down.
CTTACCAAGATTACTGTAGAAAATTCTGAGGTTGGTTGTTATAGATTTTAAGTTGATGGAACTTATTACCGTGAAAATGTTGCAGAAAATGTCGATAATTTAGAAATCGCCAATCCTTTAGGGACAGCTCGCAAAATTTTTGCGAGTTGTGTGCAGTCTATTGAACTCTAGCCAATTTACACCCTAAGTATCGCTCAGCACTACATTCCATTCAGTTAGCTGTGCTTTGTAAAGTAACAGACATCCAGACATATGGATACCCTACTGTACTAGCAACACTGTTGCATGATCTCCAAACTCTTGAATCAAATGGTGTGTTTATTGACTCAGTCGGTCATAATGTCAAAGGAACAGTGTTTTGTGTTTCGGCAGACAATTTGGCTGCTCACGGATTAGCAGGCTTTGTTGAGTCCTTCAGAGCAGGTAATATTTGCAGATTTTGTTTGGCTACTTCTGAGGAAGTGCAGGTTAGTTCAGTCAGTGATGGGACATTTGTCCGCAGAACCAAAGCTGAGCATGATCTTCATGTTCAAAGTGTGATGCACAATGACTCTGTTGACAGTCTCTGCGGAGTGAAGAGAGACTGTGTTCTCCGTCAGTCACTAACACTTTTCCATCCAATTACAGGTTTCCCACCAGACATACTTCACTACTTCACAATACTATCGTACCAGCTGAATTATGTCTATGCATTAAAGAGATGATTCAACTCAAACACTTTATCTTTTGATTCAACCATTCTAGTGTAATGTCATTCCCTTATCAGTTCTCAGACAAGGTAGATAAACCTAAGCCCTTACCGAAAACATTCATGTCTAAAGGTACGATAGAAGGCAATGGGCATGAAAATGCCACTTTACTGAGATTGCTTCCTTTACTTATAGGAAATGCAGTGCATAAGAAAAGTGCTCCATGGGCAGTTCTAATGGAACTAAAGGATTTGGTGGAATTGGCAATGTGTCCATTGTTCACAGAGGAAATGTTAGAATATCTGTGATGCAAAATTGACGAGCATAGACAAACACTGAAAGAAGTATTTCCTGAATGGAGACTACGACCCAAGCACCATTATATAGAGCATTACGCTGATCTAATTAAGTGCTTTGGACCCTTGGTTCATCTTTGGACACTACGGTTTGAGGGGAAGCATCGCTTCTTTAAAAAGGTAGTGCATGATGCTCATAACTTTAAAAACATTCTCAAGACTATGGCAGTCAGACACTAATACATTGCCATCTAAGTTCTGGCTCCTTTTTCAAACCTAAAATTCAAACAAGTGCTGTTAACTCCATTTCTGTGTCATCCCTACCAGACATTGCTCAGATGTGCATCAAAAAGCAAACAGACAGTGATTCATTTTCAGGACCTTGAAGGTAACAGTTGATGATACAGAGTATGCCAATGGCATGTTTGTATCAGTGGGAGAAAGTGGAGGATTGCCAAAATTTGCCAAAATTTTGCAAATCTACTTGGTAAATAATAAAGTTTCTTTCTTCTGTACTGACTATGACTGTTGGTATATAGAACACCTTCATTGCTATGAACTGTGTCCTCCTGTATTAGGGCATTGTCAGTCTTTCTACTTGCACTATCAACTAAATGACACTGTGACTTTGTGTTGAAGGACGGTTATTGCTGACTACAAAAAGGTTCTTACCAGTTACACACAATGAAGGCATGTGAAAGGTGGGTGAAATATGCATTTTGTACTACTATTCCTGGCATATCCAGTTAGTATAAATAAATAAAATTTGAGTGAGTCAATATTTGTAATTTTTCCTACTCCTCCCATAGCACATCAGCAAGCGCAGAGTCTTGTGCAATGATACTGCGTGTTGTTGAAGCAGGCCGTGCAAGGAAAGTGAAACTTAGTGCACGACCAGCCTCCATTAGTGCACTTATTCAAATTTTAAAAGACCAACTTCAGCTGGACCTTGAGTTCAGTTTACAATATGAGGACCCTGATTTTAATAATCAGCTGACTTCCTTGGATGATATAAATGAGTTGCCTCAAAAGGCAGTGGTCCATATCCTGCCAGTGGAATCAGATGGCTCCACTTCATCTACTGAAATTCTATCAGATGTGTCGAATCCTGAACGTGCTAAGATGTGGCCTCGTGGTGATTTTCCAATTCCACAGTTTTCCTATGATGTTGAACTAAGGCTTAGACAGGGAAATTATGAATTTGAGAAGATTTTATGATTTTAAGGCATACCCAGATGACAAACAGATAGGAAAAGTAGCAGAGGCCCTTGTAACAAAGCATCCTTGTTTGAAAGAGCCCGGCTCTGACACTGGTTGGAATGGGTGGAAAATCAGTTTGAAGTTCAAAATGGGCAACTTTTAGGAACAAAATGAGGAAAATTGAAACAATAAAGCTGAAAACCTGTAACCACTGACTTGGAAAAAAAATATTCGAAGTCAGTGGTTACAGGTTTTCAGCTTTTTCATTTTTTTTAGTGCTCAACAGAAAAAAATACTGAAAAAGCTTTGGAACAAGTGAAAGAGGTTTAGTCTTGGGTGATCTACACTTACAACACCGAATTCATATATTACCCTTTGATAGTAACTGTCCTAGACCAATTTTTTTTTTCTCTCTAAGTGTAGTTTAAGCTATGCAGTCACTTACCAGAATGTTAAATGTATTTTTATTTATTTGAATATTTAATTTTGTCAATTTAAATTATTTTTCTTGAAGCTCTTGTTTAAACAAAGTTGGTCATGTTAAATTGTTAAAAAATATTTTAAAAAAACATATATTTATATATAATTTTTTTACATAAATCACTGGGTTCTGTGCATTACTTGTTCCTGATTTTTTTTTTCTTTACAGGAGTCATGTTGATTTGTTGTATATATTTGTCAAAAAGAACACCATAGAAAAACAGTATTGTTTTTTTATTCTCCATTGTATTTGCATTCTGGGCATACTTTATTCATTTTAAAATGGTGTTTATTGTAAATCTGTTACTGCCAAACTGTTTTAAAGGTTTTAAGAAATTTGCATGTTTATAGAAGGCATGTTTATTGTAAACATTCATGTTGGTATAACCTTTTAGACATTTTTGTTTAAAAATAAATGTCAAAAATGGTATTGTGTGTTTGCTTAATTACAGATGCATTTTCATACATGTATAGTGTTTAGAGATTTAGAATTTGGTTAATTTGATTTATGAAACTCAAAAGGGAAATGTTAGTTAATAAAAAAGTCATTTGCTATCAAAATGTATGAGCTGGGTAAATTGGGTATTTTAAGTGAGAAGATTTTTTTTGCATGAGTACAACAAACTCAAAACTAGATGTTTCTGCTTACTTAAAATAAGACGTTTCATAATTTAAAAATTTTGATCTAACTGATTACCTCGAATTTTTTGAGTTTTGTCAACTTTGGGATTACAGTGTTGAGGTAGAGCTGAAAGGCCGGAGTAAATGAGGATATCATCTATATAGATGAGGTTGTATGTGCTGCAGAGGTCCAACCTGGTGAACACAGTGGCACCACGGAGATGTTCCACAGCAGCTGGGACAAGGGGAAGTGGATAGCAGAACTTACAACTTATGTTGTTCATGGCACGGTAGTCTATACAGGGCCGTAAGGCTCCATCCTTCTTCTCAACAAAGAAGAAACTGGAAGCAGCAGGGGAGGTAGATGAACGAATGTAATCCTGAGCCAGCGCCTCCTTGACGTACTCCTCCATGGCCTTCTCCTCTGGGATGGAAAGGGGATATATCCTTAGGCACTGGTTCACCCAGAAGCAGATCGATTGCAATGTCCCACGGCTGATGTGGAGGCAGCTTGGAGGCCCATTTGGGGCAGAATACGTCGCTGAAGGGGATGTAACAGATCAGAATGGAAATGGATTAGTTTTCCACTGGACTCTCGAAGGAGGTGGTACATACAGAAAGAGATGCTGGGGAAAGTTTGGCCGAACCAGAGTAGGGCGCCGGCTTGGCTATGGGACTGGCGTGCACGGCAAGTGAGGAAGTGGTGGAGTTGTCTGCGGAAGTGCTCGCAGGTGTTGGGGATGCAGTAGGGTGGTGAGTGTCAGACGCAAAGCATTGACCAGGTCCTGGAAGGGGTCCGTGAGGCTCATGCTTGTGCCGATCAGTCTTGGTCTGGTCTTCTGTTACGGAATACCAGGACAGGACACTGTGGGTAACAGAAACACAGTTTATTGAGGCACAAGCAGAGGAGCGGGGAGTGCTGGGTGAAGTGATGGTGCCAGTGAAGAATGGATCCGTAAATGAGTGGTTTTGACACTCAAGGAAGAGGCTGTACCACACACATGCACGATGAATACTTGGAGCTTGTGGAGATTGCTGGAGAGAGGTAAATAGAGATAGAGTTAGTCCTTAGAGTTAGCATACAGGTGAGACCTTGTTGCGAAACGAGACCGGATGCTGACTGAGTGTGTGTATGTGGTATTTATAGTGCTGAGGTGATTGCTGGTGGATGAGGATCAGGTGGGAGTGATTAGTATTCAGGTGAGGGAGTGCGCTGTGATTGGTAGGAGGTGGAACCTGGCGTGTCTAACAGTAATGGGTCGGTTCACATTTAAACATTTAAACCAAGTGCCAACTCTTCTGGCAGGGTATAATGTGGGGACGCAGGACCACCACCTGTTTTTTTTTCTGCTCTGCCTTTTTCTTGTTTGCTGTTATAAACAGACAAATGAATCATTAAAAATTTTTTGGGTGAAACAAACTAAACAGTAGAAGTAGAAAAGATGATCATTTTGGAGAATGTTCTTGTACTTGACTTTTACTTGTTCCCATGTTCTTGTGGGTCCTGAGGTGGCTCTGATGTTAAACAATTATGAAATTATTAAAAATACAACAATATATACTGGTATAAGTGATAGAACCATAACGTGGAGCTCTTACTCATTACTCATCCCTGCTACTTTTTGCCAGAGTTCTTATTTGGTATTCTAGTAAGAATTCTAGCTGCAGAGTTTTTAGGTCCTATAATTACCACCTCTGTTTTTTTTTGTTTTTTTTTTTAGAATTTAGCATTAAGAAATTACTTATTATCCAGTATTTTATATCTACTATGCATTCTGCTAGTTTTTCAAATTGGTATGTTTCGCCGGTACACCAAGAAATATAGTATCATCAGCATAACAGTGAAAGCTAACACCGTGTTTAGGTAGCATGTAAAGTGTGAAGACTCATCATCTAGTTCAGCTTTCTTTCAATGGTGCACTAGTTTATCCAAGCTGCAACACAAGTCACATAGACCAGAGTACTCGTGCAACATAGCAACCGTGACCAAAGTAAAATCAAAAGATTTCTGACATAACAAGAGTCCAATCGAGCAGCGAGTTCTTTCGTAAAATCTTCTTTAAACGACAGCAGCTTTTAAATTTGGGTGGAGAGTGGAGCATTTGAATCGCCATGCTCGTAAATAACTGAACTGTGAGTGAACGTTACCATTTTAAGGGGTCAAAAACAGGAATGACAGCCATATTCTACTGTTGTGTGAACATGGCCTTTGTATTTTCTTTTTTTTTCTTACAGTTCTTTAGGAGAGCACATTGAAATCTTGACCTCTTTTTTTTTTGCCCAAACTAGTTCCTTTTTAATTAGGATTCTGTCTGTGCAATGAATTCTCAGTTTTTCTCAAAGGTGAAGAGATAAGTGTTGTTGCATGCATGTGACACCTTGTTTGTTAAACAAATCAGATTTTATTTTATCAATTCTAAACTCTGTCGGTTAGCACTGCATCCTTCTTCCATGCAAATTTTATATGCTTCTGCCCTTTCTTAAATCCCTCCATGTTCTAACATGTCCTGTTTTTAAAAATGTTTGAAACCTTCTCATGTTATTTCCCCTTGATGAATTGCTTGCTGTTTTCGTCATTTGTAATTCCCTTTGGATAAAAGTGTATGCTTTATTAAATTAAATAATTAAAATTAATACTTTATATGGTTAAATGTAAATGCATTTTATCAAGATCGGGCCTATGATGCTCATCTTGTGTCAAAGCACATTTCTGAAAGCATGCACATATCATATCAAGATGTGTTGCATACTCCATTAGATTTTATATTCTTACATTACTCTCCAACCTATGCCTCTGCAGATAAAATTCGACACGATCCAATGAGATTAAATGAACATGACACTGCTGTTTATTCGCCGCATTTTATTTAGACTTTTTTTTTCCCAAAATATAACTTTATTCTCAACATTTTATTTTTACAATTTACATTTTTTCTAGAAATGTAATGAGTATTTTTCTTGTAATTTATGTGTATTTCTCAGAAAAACAATCTTGAAATTAACAACTTTTTTTCTCATAATCCAACAAGTTTATTCTCAATATTGTACTTTGACTTTTTTCTTGAAATTGAACACGTTTTTCCTCTAAATTTTTAACGAATTTAATCTTGGGATTTTTTATTTTTTTATTACTTGGCCCTAATCCTCTTCAGTAGTTTTTACACTATTTCCTTAACCCTTTAAGCCCACCGGCAACTATAGTTGCTGGAGTTTATAGTTGTCATTTTCCTTTTGTAAGTATTTTTCTAGATGTTATCCATGTTTTGTTTCTCAATGACATGCAAGAAAATTACCAAATAATGAATTTCAAGGGGGGAAAAAAGGTATTCACTTCTTTCCTGTCACATGAAGCTGTTAAGTTCCTACCCCTACTTCCAGGAAGCATGGCGAAGGCAAAAAAAGATGTAATTCAATGAACAACCTCAATTCCCAAAAAGTTGGGACACTGTACAAATTGTGAGTAAAAAAGTATTGGAATAATGAACACATTTCATAAAGTTATATTTTATTCACAATAGAATATAGATAACATCAAATGTTGAAAGTGGGACATTTTAAAATGTCATGCCAAGTATTGGCTCATTTTGGATTTCATGAGAGCTACACATTCCAAAAGAGTTGGGACAGGTAGCAATAAGAGGCCCAAAAAGTTAAATAAATATATATAAGGAACAGCTGGAGTACCAATTTGCAACTTATTAGGTCAATTGGCAACATGATTGGGTATAAAAAGATGCTCTCAGATTGGCAGTGTCTCTCAGAAGTCAAGATGGGCAGAGGATCACCAATTCCCCCAATGCTGCAGCAACAAATAGTGGATCAATATCAGAAAGGAGTTTCTCAGAGAAAAATAGCAAAGAGTTTGAAGTTATCATCATCTACAGTGCATAATATCATCCAGAGATTCAGAGAATCTGGAACAATCTCTGTGCGTAAGGGTCAAGACCGGAAAAACCATACTGGACGCCCGTGATCTTTGGGCCCTGAGACGGCACTGCATTACATACAGGAATGATACTGTAATGAAAATCACAAAATGGGCTCAGGAATGCTTTCAGATAACATTGTTTGTAAACACAATCCACCGTGCCATTCGCCTTTGCCTGCTAAAACTCATATCAAAAGTCATATCTAAACATGATCCAGAAGAGCAAGAGTTTTCTCTGGGCCAAGGCTCATTTTAAATGGACCGTGGCAAAGTGGAAAACTGTTCTGTGGTCAGACAAATCAAAGTTCTTTTTGGAAAACTGGGACGCCATGACATCCGGACTAAAGAGGACAAGGACAACTCAAGTCGTTATCAGAACTCAGTTCAGAAGCCTGCATCTCTGATGGTATGGGGTTGAATGAGTGGATGTGGCATGGGCAGCTGGAAAGGCACCATCAATGATGAAAGATATATCTTTCTAGAACAACATATGCTCCCATTCAGACCTTGTCTCTTTCAGGGAAGACCTTGCATTTTCCAACATGACAATGCCAGACAACATACTGCATCAATTTTAACATGACTGCGTAGAAGAAGGATCCAGGTACTGAAATGGCCAGCCTGCAGTCAAGATCTTTCACCCTTAAAAAACATTTGGTGCATAATAAAGAGGAAGATGTAACAAAGAAGACCTAAAACAGTTGAGCAACTAGAAGCCTGTATTAGACAAGAATGGGACAACATTCCTATTCCTAATCTTGAGCAACTTGTATCCTCAGTCCCCAGACGTTTGCAGACTGTTATAAAAAGAAGAGGGGATGCCACACAGTGGTAGATGTGTGATGCCATGAAATTATACATTTTCTCAGTTTAAACATTTGATATGTCATCTATGTTGTATTCTGAATTAAATATCTAAATTTGAAACTTCCACATCATTACATTGTTTTTTTTTTTCACAATTTGTACATTGTCCCAACTTTTTTGGAATCGAGTTTGTAATTTTCATGTTACTAAATAAGTATTTTTTTGTTGACACATACATATATATATGGACCCACTTTATATTAATTTGCATTAACTACTATGTACTTACATTTTAATTAACAATTTAGTACAATGTACTTATTGTGTACATACATGTTTTTACAATCTACTTATATTTAAAAAAATCTACATGTAATTACATCTGTATTTAATTTCTGTAATTACATTTATAATTGCACTGTTGACCCATACTTTACACCTTAACCCACCCTTAAACTTACCCATACCTCCAACCCTCTCCCTAACCTTACCCCTATCCCACCTCACTAGCAGCAAAAGTGTTTTACAATACAATATGAACACAATAAGTACATTGTACTTATTTTTTATGTAAGTACATAGTAGTTAAGGCCACATAATATAAAGTGGGACCAAACAAATCTTAAAGGAGATCTATACTTCTTTGTATACCTAGTCAAAAGTCCAAGTGGCAACTATAGTTGCCGGAGAGCAAATAACTTGAAAGTATATATCATGGGGAAATGGGGTGTGTTAATAGGTTAATAGATCAAGATTATTGGTCTTGCTTAGTGCTTTTTGGTTTCATACTATCCCACCTTAAACATAACTTAACTTTTTAAATGACATCTCTACTGCACAGTAGACCTTAATTTGATAGGGAATAAATATGTCAAAAGGATGAGATGAGAGAGCAATCTTTCCACAGCTCTACTGTGCCACTTCTGTGTCTTCCTTTGCCATAGAAGGTGGAGATCCCTGAAAGACAGCGGAGACCAGGACAACTAGAGCCCCAGATACAGATCCTCTGTAAAGACCTTGTCTCAAATGACCACCAACAGATGATTCTTCTGCACAATCTGACTTTGCTGCAGCCTGGAATTAAACTACTGGTTTCGTCTGGTCAGAGGAAAACTGGCCCCCCAACTGAGCCTGGTTTCTCCCAAGGTTTTTTTCTCCATTCTGTCACTGATTGAGTTTCGGTTCCTTGCCGCCGTCTCCTATGGCTTGATTAGTTGGGTTCACTTTATCTACAGCGATATCGTTGACTTGACACTATTTATACTGAACACAGATGACATCACTGAATTCAATGATGAACTGCCTTTAACTGTCATTTTGCATTATGTCATTTTGCACACTGTTTTCCTAATGAATGTTGTTCAGTTGCTTTGACGCAATGTATTTTGTTTATACTATAAATAAAGGTGACTTGACTTGATAGACTAGAACACTTGGCATTAATGTAAGTGCATTAGCATGGTTTAAATCGTACTTATATGACCGGCATCAGTTTGTAGCAGTGAATTAAGAGGTATCATATCAATCACAAGTGCAGTATGGAGTACCTAAAGGCTCAGTACTAGGGCCGTTACTCTTCACACTTTACATGTTACCCTTGGGAGATATCATCAGGAAACATGGTGTTAGCTTTCACTGTTATGCTTATGATACTCGGCTCTATATTTCTTAGCAGCCCGGCATACCATACTGAAACATACCAATTTGAAAAAAAAACCGGAATGCATAGTCGATATAAAAAACTGGATGACAAATAATTTAGTACTGCTAAATTAAAAAAAAACAGAGGAGTTAATTATAGGACCTAAAAACTCTGCATGTAAAAACCTAGAATGCTGTCTTGGACTTGATGGCTGCTCTGTCAATTCTTTGTCATCAGAAAGAATTTACATTTAAATTAGAAAGACACGTTTCTAGTATTAGTAAAACTGAATTTTCCATCTCAAAAATATATATAAATTATGACCTATACTCTCAAATGTCAAATGCAGAAATGTTAATCTATGCATTTATGACCTCAAGGTTAGATTATTGTAATGCTTTATTGGGTGGTAATTAAAATCAAATGTTAAGGCATCTCTCCATTAAAGACCATTCTGAAAGCAGAATTTATACAAATGAGTATAAAATGCTTTAAAAACTTTAACAGATGTCTAGAGGTTATTTAATAGGTCTACCCCCCACATAAGGTTTTCCTAGTTACTAGCAGTCATTCTAATCAGTCCAATAAATTATGAGCCTTAATATATTACACGCTCAAGCACAAGCATTATGTTTGCCACAAAGCACAGGCAGAACTAGCCTAATAATTGTGAAAAAGTAGAAATTTTTATTATTTATTAAGAAATTAATTTTTCTTTGTCGGCTACAAGATGAAATTCACGGTGCTGACTCTCATCTCCACAGGATGGGCATAATCAGGGAGTATTTTGCTTTCATTTTGAACTGGTTCATTTAAAAGTAGACATTAAAAAATTTCTGTAGATACATTTCTCATGTATGTAAGGCACCCCAGGTTTAAATAATTTCATTATCAGAAAAAAAAAAAAGATCTCTAAGGCGCCTCCGTGTCATGCATGCGCAACAATCATTTTCAGCACAAACATTTGATTGTGTGTATATATATATATATATATATATATATATATATATATATATATATATATATATATATATATATATATATATATATATATATATATATATATATATTGTGTTCCTGTAGCTCAATTGGTAGAGCATTGCGTTATCAAGCACAAGGTTGGGGGTTCGATTTCCCCGGGAACACATGCTAGGTAAAAATTTATAGCCTGAATGCACTGTAAGTCCCTTTGGATAAAAGCGTCTGCTAAATGCATACATTTAATTTAATTTAATTTGAATATGAATAGTAACAGAAAACAATTATTTTAGATTACAGTATGGGATCCGCATTCAAAATAAATATTCACAAGTCTACAACCGAGACAGAGGCAGTTATAACCTGTAAATTAAAGGCTATTCCATGGTTTAAAATGATCTAATGGCCGATGTCACTCCAATTTGTTGATTTTGATTGTTTTAATAAATCTCTTTTACATGAAATAATAAAGATACAACGCAGGTTAAATTAAAATACTAAAATAACCTGTTCCCTTTCAAGGGAATTTCGAACTGCGTCCTCTAGGAGTCACTATGGGAACCGCCTCATCGTGATCCGTGTCTGAAGCATACATTGAAAAAACAAAGTTGGCTGGCGACAGCCCCTGACGTCACTAACGGTGCTACTATATATAAATAGGCGCAGGGAGAACACATCTTTCTCTTCTTCCGTCTTCACTGACTGTTCTGTTTGAAGCGTGCATCTGAACATGGTATCTTTCTCATGGTGACTACTACCAAAGTGTTTAGACGGTGTGTGCATCCGTGTCATTGTTATTAGACACCCGATGACACACACGATCTTTGCATTTTTGTTTGGGTGAAGAGCACGCACGCAAGGTCCTTGAGGGGGAATCTCTGTACATCGTGAGCGTTTTTCAATAAAAAAAGCTCCACTCTTGTTTGTCTTTCTTTTCAAGGAATGAGGGGCAGCCATATGCTTCCTGCGGTTCAGGACCCACCGCCGCTGAGGCTCGGAGGAGAATAAGATTGTGGGGATCACATGTGGATCTGGCTGAGGAATTGAGAGAGGGACTTTCCTTTTCAAGCTTGTCGGCAGTGGACGAGAGTGAGCCTCGGGAGGATGATGTTATATCTTTAACACGTTCCAATACAGAGGCTAGTGCTCTGCTGGGTTTGGCCGAGGAAGAGCAGGAGATATCCGAGGGTGGGGAAGAAGCTGAGACTTGCTGAAAGACCTGGATAGAGGCGAGGGCCTTTCTCCTGGTCTGGTAACTGAGCTGCGCCGCACCACTGTTCTTTCTCTCTCCTTGCTACCAAGCAGGCCACCTCTGCCATTGGAAGGTCTATGGCATCCATGGTGGTAATGGAGAGACATCTGTGGGTGAACCAGGCAGATATCAGGAAGAAAGAAAGGGGCTTTGTTCTCGATGCTCCGGTTTCCCCTTCCAAACTTTTTGGTACTTCCGTTGAGACGGTAGTCGAGAAGTTCCGGGAGTCGAAGGCACACTCAGCTGCCTTCAAATCCATCATTCCACGAAGGTCCAGGTCTGAGTCCGAACAACATAGGGGTCCTGGTCCTTCTCGATCTGAGGACTCAGAAGGCTAGTGCAGCGACTCGCACTCCTTCCCCCACCTGTGGGTAGGGGTAAGAGGAATCATGGGTCAAGGGAAGGGATGTGATCTAGATGAGGCATCAGTGTTTTCATACAGATCAGAGCGATACTGAGTATCTACTTGTTCCCCATATGGGGTTTTTACATCTGCCCTTATCTTTCCCTTCCTAATCCCCCTGTAACCACCAGCTCTCGACCTTACCGAGGTTAGGTGGGAACTTCTTGCATAACAATCTCCTATTCTGGACCTATGATGTTTAGGTTGGTTCTATGGTTCATAGTAACCACCTTACTGATGATCCAGACTAAAGGGAGTCGCCACTTGAGGGGGGCTCCAGCGCAGGAACCAGGGTGGGTGAGTATGATCCATTCTATATATAATTATATATGTATTAAATTACTGGTGGTTATGTGTGTACTAATCCTCTGTGAGTTTTCTTTGCAGTGCTCAATCACAGTTTTTACTAAACACTCGTTGGCATTATGTCCAGCTGGTATGAAAGCCCTGATTCTGGCTTCATGCTTCTGGTATCAGGCGGCCAGATCACAGGTTTCCGCGAGAGCCTTCTTAATCATCAGGCCCAGCACGGCACTGCAAGGAATTTCCTGGATGTCCAGCCAGGTCACCCTGAGGGCCTTCCTGGTCACTTGGATATAACTTTTTGTTGACGCATCAAGCGGGAAGTGGAGGTTGCGGGAATCTTTTTATATATGCTGTCTCAGGTGATGCTCCCCTCACCAGAGGTTTGTAAATGTGCGGTTCGGCACCTCTGCGATGCTTAGGAAGCTTTAATTAAACATGCTAAGTTCTGCGTACTTTCTGAAAACCATATAGTGGTGAGTGTGCACGTTGAAAACTTTTCGCACTTTCTAAAATCTACATAAGTGGTAAGTGTGCACGCAAGACTCACACTTTCTGAAATCCTGTACGGTAAGGGTTATGTGCTCAGCTTCCCTGCCCTCAGAGATTAGAATAGAAATAAAGACAGAAGAGGAAGGAGACATCTTCTTCATAGATCATTCATAGGTCTTCCATAGGTCTGATGTGTGAGCAATCTAAAAAAGAGGTGGCCGTGAAGTAAGCACAGGTGTAATTAAAATAATTTAAGCTTATATATTTAAGTAAAGCAGAGGGATTAATAAAGATGTCACAATGGGTCTTTGTCCATAGTTCTGGACAAAGCTTCGCAGAAAACACGGCTTCGCAGGGTTTATTGCTTTATTAGACAACCTTAGCCTATAATTATAGCATTATTAACCTAAAGTAAAACATGAGCCAAGTGTTGGGCTACATTTGACAGTGATAGATATGTCAAAGTTAGACCATTGATCCTCCAGCTATGACTAACTACTGGTAGTAATCAGGATGCGATTAAACATACAATAAAATAATTTTTAAAAAGCCCTATAATTTATGTTTGAATTTATCAGAGCCCTCAGATTAAGTAGAGAAACTGCAGGTGAATAGGGTAAAAAAAAATGACTAATAGTTATCACCTTACTTAGTTGATTGATTACATTGATAGTTGCAAAAGAAATTGTATTACAATTTTTCTAAAATGTTATGTTTAAATATGCAAATGAGGGATTTTTTAATGAAATATACACTAATTTGCATACATTTCTTGTACAAAAATCTGAACACTGGATGAAGTAAATTTCAAAATTCTTGTAAAAAAATTTTGACATATTAGAGTCAAATGTTTTTACAGAGGGAATTCTGTGTATTTTTTATTTGTCACTCCATAATTCAGAAAATGGAAGCTTTAGCCTAAGTTCTGCCAGGAAGACTCAATCACTTCGTCACTAATTACCTTCATCATTATCCAATCACGTCTTTATACTCCTGTATAAAAGATCGTACTTACACATGTTTGAGTTTGCAGATGCCAACGCGACAACAACCTCCACCCTCCCCACCACCACCAGGATGGTCCTGTCCTTACCTTCCAGGGGGGGTCTGCTGCGCCCCTGCCTTCGTCTTCAGGCAGGAAATGCAGATTCGCTACCCTCGGATTACGAACCATGGACGGGGCCTTCCGCCAAAGAAATTTATAATTGTGCTCGCTGAGCTGTCAATAAATGTATGCTTCGTACATTCCTCTATCTCCCGAGTCTTTCTGGTAGAAATACTTTGAACAGCCGGAAAACAATATATTTCACAATTTTGGGGGGAATAAAATGTATTTAATCAAGAAAATTATATATTAACAAATCCCTCTGTAAAAACTTTTGGAATATAGACAGGAATAAATATGCAAACTTTGGCGTGTGTACGTGCTACTGAAGTGGCGATTTATTACTCAGGAACAAGGATGGGCACACAATTAGGGTGAGTAAATTTTCAATTTTGGGAGAACTATCCGTTTTAGACAATATTAACATCTTAGTCTAACTGTGATTAAAAAATAAATTGTTCTTTCTTTAGATATCATGTGTTTCTGTCCTGAGACTGTTGTTTCTTTCTGAGTCTAAACTTTGATGATATTCACTTTCTGCTCTCATCTGTCATTCAGGACATCACATCATTTGGTTATCACTTTAAACAAAAGCCTTATTCATTTTTCTTCCTTGTCCGATATGGGTCCACATCTTTTTTTCTGTTGGTCATATTTTCTGTGAATTTATTTACTCATTTTTTTTTTTATATTGAATGCTTGAATGGTCTAAAGAGTGGAGACTACCTAGTATTTACATGTCTGCTTCAATCTCAACCTCAGTATTTGCATTTAAACATTTTATCATTTGTTTCCAATGTTTTCCATTTCCATTCCCCCTTTTTTTTCTTCTGTTTATTAGTACTTATAAAGTGCATACAATAGTACAATATAGTATTTTTTCAGACCAGACCAGCACCCAAAAGATCAACCAGCATTTGATATCCTAAGTAATTATGTGTATATATAGTATGTTACCATAACTTGCATCATACAGTTTTAGTACATTTCTGTTTAATACTGCACAAATCCTCCAGGACCCCCATAAACATGCAAATAATGTGTTAGAAGAGACAAAAACATTTTTTTCATCTTTTCAGAGATATGAAGTAATCCACTTTGGGAAATAACCCAAAGTATAGATAATATTAAACCCTGCTGTTAACCCAGGGTTTATTTCAACCTTTGGCTGGGTTCACATAAATAGTCCAGAATTAATAGTCAATTAAACAATTGAATGGTCAATTGAATAGTCAATTAAACAACAATGCCATAGTTTTATGGATGTTCGGAGCTATGGATAAAACCCATAAATAATTAAGTCTATTTTAGCAAATTATTAAACTTTCTTTAAAACTCAGAATAACAACTATCAAATGCAGAATATCCGTTATTAGGAACACCATACTAATACTGTGTTTGACCCCCTTTTGCCCCAGAACAGAATTCTACGTGGCATTGATTCAACAAGGTTCTGAAAACATTCTTTAGCAATGTTGGCCCATATTGATAGGGTAGCATCTTGCAGTTGATGGAGATTTGTGGGATGCACATTCAGGGCACGAAGCTCACGTTCTACCACATCCCACAGATGCTCTATTGGGTTGAGATCTGGTGACTGTGGGGGCCATTTTAGTACAGTGAACTCATTGTCATGTTCAAGAAACCAATTTGAAATGATTCAAGCTTTGTGATGGTGCATTATCCTGCTGGAAGTAGCCATCAGAAGATGGGTACATGGTGGTCATAAAGGGATGGACGTGGTCAGAAACAATGCTTATGTAGGCCGTAGCATTTCAAGATTCAAGATTCAAGATTTTTATTCGTCACAAACAAAATTATATATAGCATATATTACCAGCAGTGAAATGTGAGTCAGGTCCACTCCATGGACAGTGCAATTATTAAAGAAAACAACACAGATGAAAATATATATAAATAAAGCTATGTAAGAATGAAATAAAAGTAAACAATAAAAATATAAGAATAAAATATAAAAAATGTATATTGTAGAATTCAATATAGAACGCAAAATAATGTGCATGAATGTAAACTGTAGTCATAAATATTAAGATGTACAGGGATGTACAATGTGCATATATGCATTTTACTGTAGTCTTAAATATTAAGATACCCAGGAATGTACATGAAGCAAATGTGCAAAACAGGGTGACACTGTCAGTGTGTCTATGTGAGGTAGTGAATATAGTAAAAAGATAAAGTGGACATTGAGTGGAGGCATGAGGATGTTAAGAAGCTGGTTTAGAGTTTAAGAGCCTGATGGCCTGGGGGAAGAAACTCCTCCTGAGTCTCTCAGTTTTTGCCATCAGGCTACAGAAGCGCTTATCAGATGGCAGCAAAGTGAAAATATGATTACTGGGGTGGGTGGAGTCTTTGATGATTTTTGCAGCTCTACTTCTGCAGCGTTTGAGGTAGATGTCCTGCAGAGAGGGGAGAGCAGACCCTGAAATGCGCTCAGCTAAGTGCACAACTCTCTGCAGGGCTTTGCAGTCTTAACTGAAACTGTTCCCATACCACACTGAGATACACTGAGTCAATACACTTTCTATAGCTCCAGAATAGAAAGTCATTTCCTCAGCTGTCGCAGATGGTACAGTCTTTGCCTGGCTTTATTAACCTGTGTTTGAATGTGGGTAGTCCAAGTCAGGTCCTCCGAGATGTTTACACCAAGGTACTTGAAGCTGCTCACCCTCTCCACAGGGGTCCCGGTGATCGTAAGAGGAGTATAGGGCTGCTGCTGTCTCTTCCTGAAGTCCACAATCAGTTCTTTAGTTTTGCTCACATTCAGAGAGAGACAGTTGTCCAGGCACCATGATGTCAATTTCTCTATCTCATCCAAGTATGCGGTCTCATTATTGTTGTGAATGAGGCCCAGAACCACAGTATCATCAGCAAATTTGATAATGGATGTGGAGCTGTGCGAAGACACGCAGTCATGTGTGTAGAGAGAGAAGAGCAGAGGACTCAGGACACAGCCCTGTGCCCAATTGGCACTAAGGGGCCTTTTCATAAAATAAAAAAAAATATTGGTGATGCATTCTGTACTAGACTAACTGAGACTTGTCATGGCACTTGTATACTGTTGTTGTTCTCTTGTTGACCTGACTGCTTCTATTGTTCTCATTTGTAAGTCGCTTTGGATAAAAGCGTCTGCTAAATGATTAAATGTAAAATGTAATGTAAATGTAAAGTGTGCCAAGAAAACAACACCATTACACCACCACCACCAGCCTGCACAGTGGTAACAAGGCATTATGGATCCATGTTCTCATTCTGCTTATGCCAAATTCTGACCCTGCCATCTGAATGTCTCAACAGAAATTAGAGTTATGGTTGATGTGTCTAGCTTGACAGTGAAATTGTGATGAAACGATGGGTTTGCTGGAATCACAAGCAATTACGGGTTATAGATTTGAGGTCGGACCCAACAATGTAGGTGCATGACTCTACAAGGTGTGACTCTACAATTTTCATAGTCATGAAAATAAAGAAAACTCTTTGAATGAGAAGGTGTGTCCAAACTTTTGGTCTGTACTGTACGTTTACGTTAGGTAAATGTTTTGGGTAAACTTTTATTGTTTTGTAATTAACACTTGTCTGTGATATTTCACCTGTTAATAATAGTTTTGATAAATGGATGTGAAATTATTCTGTTTCCCCCCAACTTTACTTTTGTGATGCTGCAAGTGGGAGTGGATTTCTTGCTTAGCTGGAAACTGCAGAGAATCATGTCTTTTCATGCTGAATAAAGAAAGAGACCACTTTCTCCAAGGAGGTCCAAATGCTATTGGCACAGATTTGTTCAGTGATCAATAACATACATTCAGCGGGGGCCATCCTTAGAGGGTTGTCCTTAGAGAGTGTGTCTGAACCCCGAACATTATCAGGAAGGCTATTCCAGAGTTTAGGAGCCAAATGTGAAAAAGCTCTACCTCCTTTAAAAGCTCTACCTCCTTGAATGTACAAATAACACTTTCGAAAGTGTACAGAGTACATTTTATTACTGAAAGAGTTTATTTTAATTCCAAAATGGAGGGAGTCATATACATTTCAGGAGTGTTAAAATTGACTCGAATTTAGTTAATGTTACTCTGGATTTTTTGCTGTGTGGGCATTTCTCAGGGTGACTAAAAGGAGGTGACTGAGTAGTTCTAAATTTAAATTGTAAAATTAAAATAAATTAAAATAAATTTAGGCATTTAGCAGATGCTTTTATCCAAAGCGACAGTTTTTACCTATCACGAGTTCTGATGTCATATTTTTACGGAAGTCACAATGGCTCATGAAAATGCACAGCTACTTTATGCAGATTGTGTGCATGAAACTTATATTGTAGTTACATAGCCCCTAGACCTGTTATCATGTAAAAAAAAAAACAAAAAAAAAAACAACAACATTCTGTTCTGACAATATGGGACCTTTAAAGATAATTAACAAATCACAGATTATTGATTTTATTGGATTTTATGAAATGTCCCAACTTCTCTCAATTTGGGGTTGTACAGAAGTATTTGAGATTAAACAGTTTGAGCTACGTGACAGTTTGAACTTTCATTTGAAGGCTCCATTATGGTTATTGGAGTCACCTGAGCTCCACCTTCTTCCCCTTTCATTCTGGGTAAAAAGTATCAGCAGTTACACATATGACAGAATTTGCATTGGGTTACCTCAGATGACTGAACAGAACTTCAGAGTAAACCTCGCGAAACCAGCTGAAGAGAGTTTTTTCCCTGGTAAAGCAGTAAATATACATGCACTGCATCTGAATACTTTTATACAAATCTATATGTATGTGTGTATGTATGTATGTATATAAAACTAAAATGTTAATAATTAATCTGTTTGGTAATAAGGGGATTTATAATTGCTTAGAAGGGCACTTATGTCCTTGTGTCTTTGGAATAGAGCGGCTAAATCCTTAAATGTAAATTATGTAGAGCAGTTTAAACATGAGCTATTTGTTTTACAGTATATTCCATGTTTTCAATGCCTAATTGATTTTTTATAGTTGATAAAAATGATTCTACTGTATGCCATAATAACTACTATGCCATTGTCAGCTCCCGACAGCATCATGTGTTTTACTTATGGGGAGTAGAATTGTTTATTTCAATGAATTTAATTGATTATATATCATAATAGTTAGGCTATAATATTATAAATCAGGTTGGTTTGTATTGCTGGCGTAATATGTAAATTATATGCAACTTGCACTAGACCATAGTGCAGCCCGCTGGAAAAAAAGGTTGAGAACCACTGATATAAAGGTTGCTGTCCCATTTTATACAGGAATTGTTCATTTTAAAAAATCAAATTATATTGTTAGTTCTAATTATATTGTTAACAAGTTCATTTAGACCTTGTTTTACTTATAAACTCCTTGAGAATTTAAAGTTCCAGAAGTTTTTAAAGAATTCAAGTTTAAAACAAGGTTTTAATTGCTTAAATTATTCATGTTTTATTTTAATTCATAATCCTGTTTAGTCTTGTAAAAAAATACGTGTTTATTATTTGAGAAAACAAGGGGAAAAATAAGGGACAATCCGAATATTTGTTTTGCTTTACCTATTTATGTAGGCTACAATTATTAAAAAAAATAAAAATAAAATAATGTCATTAAAAATACCATTGGCCTGAGTAACTTTGACCATTACAGAATTGTGACTTTAAAGATTAGTCATTTATGTGTTAAAAATACTGTGAAATCAATATTAATAGATTTTAGAGCATAACAACTGAAGGTTTATGAAACATTAGCCAATAAAGCATTTTTTTTAAACAACAGTACTTAAAGTTGTGAACTAAAATATTATTTCAACCATACAGCATGTGAATAAATAAATTTCATAACATTTTATTATTCATTAAATTCATAACGTCTCTGGTGTTTGGATTTGTACTTCAATATGAGCTCCAAGTTTAAGAACAGCCCTAGACTCGTTTCTCTCTCTCTCTCTCTCTCTCTCTCTCTCTCTTTAACAGCATTAGCTCAATGAAATATGTCTTCCTTCCGTTAGAATGAATGTTTTCCTGCTTGCTAAATGTTGGGCTCATGATCAATAAGTTGTATTCGCGGGAACAGAGGACTCCGCTTGGTCTTAAAGCCTTCCGCAAACTTCCATGATCACAAATAACAATGATTTTCATAAAATAATGATTAATTATTCATTGATGATTTGTTATTATCATTATGGTCTTGTGAAAATAATAGTATGGGCTGCGAGAAAATTATGAATACAAAGAGTAGTGCTGCTGAGTCCAGGCATGTTTCAGCCCAGTAACACACCGAGTAAAACACAGAGCTTCGTGGTTTTCACCCGCTCCAAGAGCGCTCCATCACGAGTACAATTCATGCCCACAGGCATATAACTGCATATTCAGCAACAATTAATGTTATAGACATATTTAGCTTGATAAGAAGGTTAAAATGACTGCAAGAGTCGAGTGGGATGTTAAGAGTTTGTCTGTTTCTTTTACTGATTATTTTCGGGTTAAAGCTAGGGTGACCACCCGTCCCGCGTAGCACGTGCGCGCACAGCATTTGAAGCCCAATTCATGCATCCCACAAATTGAGACTGTGCCACGCATAATCAATGCTTGCTCAAAAAAAGTTGATCGCATTATATCCTCGAGCCCCAGGCAGCCAAACGAACATTACTCGACAGTTCAGCACGCTACTGCAAGAGCGGGAGCCGGCGAGTTTGAATGAGAGATGAAGTTTACATCTTTATTATTTCTGTTTTAACAATTTTCCTACATTATTTATATTAAAATTTGTTATGTAGGCAATAACTCAGTTTAATATTTGACCAATTTACTGGGATGACGTCGTTGTTAACTAACAAAAATTATTATAATTCGGTGGATAATTTAAATTTCTTCGTTAATAACAGGTAGTGTATTCTGATTAAAAATTAACATTCGCCTGAGGTTTATGTGTGTTTATTTTTGTTCTCAGTATGTTATTTTAATAGCATTTAATTATTATGAACATAAAAGAATTACAAAAAAAAAAAAAGAAAAATGATTATAGGCTATACCATCGATGAAACCACAAAGCTGAAGCGGGAGGTATGTATAACTGCAATATAAAGTAATTTTGAGTATTATTGCTATTAGTATTATTTTCTAAAATTAGGTACATGTAATATAAAAGTACACATGGAAACGTTTTTGCAACAGCTCCAAGTCTCACGCGCAGTGTAGTCTATACGTCACTGTCCGAATCCGTTCACTTATTTATTTGTTCACTCCTTCCTGATATAGTGAACTCAACTGCCATACACTATATAGGGATTAGTGAATGATTGAATTCCCTTCCCTTGAGTTGTGATGTTAGACTTTTTTTTAACTGTTCCTGTGGTGTTGAGCAATTACAATACATTTTAATCCTATCATTTTATATTATAATTTATTTAAAGTGAATAAATTGTAATGAAAAATAAATAAAATAGCTAAAGTAAATCGTAAGTGGAAGTGCATCTGTCAATTCTGTCATGAGCATACATCAGCAATTACACATGTTTAGGGGAATATGGCATTATTAATATACCATGTAAGGTGGTATGTGCTAGAAATGGGTAAACCACTATCAGTGAGTCTGCCCATGGGGTGTCCCACATTGTCCCTCAGAAACATACCCCTTGTCCCCCCTTGGGCTTATTAGCAGGTGGTCACCCTAGTTAAAGCATGATTTAAACAGATTCACACTCAATTGCTTTTGCAATAATGCGTGCAAACAAATGTAATCTTACAGTGCTACTACATTATCAGCATGCTATCTGATTTTGAAATCTTGAGGAAGTTAATCGATCTGTTTAGATAAAATTACTGACAAAAATGTACTGTTATTTTCATCACAAACTAAATTTTCACAGCAGAAAGCAGCAATTAAATATGTAATGCTTACAATGTTATTAGTTTGGCATGTGATATAGGGAAAAAAGTTTACACATAGCTTAAGCCATTTTGAAACTCTCCTGTTATTTTTATTTTTTTATTATTATTTTATATGCTATGTTATGAACATAACATTTCAAACATACTGAAATACTTTATTCACGGAGTGAAGGTGGAGCGTGTTTCTGGTATCAGTGCGCGGGGAGGGGAAGTTGTTGCTGCTCACAGACTCTGCTGCGAGTGAGAGAGATGTTTCACCTGACGAAACGAAGACGACTGCGAGAACACAAGCACAGCACATCCGCCAAAAATCAACCTGCAGCAATGCTTGTTGATCGACTCTCCAAGCTTTACTTTTGTAGGTTGCATGGCAGTAAATAATTCGATAATATGACCATGCAGTCATTACAGATATTTAATAAAAACATTAAAACAAGCAGGGCTGTAAAATAAAACAATAAAAAACGCACGCCAGGTCTACACCTGACACAAGTGGAACGATCCAACAAAAGACAACAAAACACAGTGATGGATACACTGGACACGATCTCCATCAGTGAACTGATGCTCGTTCTGTTTATGATAAAATGTTCTGACACTGTGTTCAGATGATTTGACACTAGGTGTATGTCCAAATTCAGGGTCTACACCCTTCGGAGTACTCATTTGAAGGATGTTACGTCACAGCGCCGCGATGAAGGCTGTCCAAATTCGTAGGATCCTTCAAATGCGGCCCACAAATATGTCCTCCTTTTCCCGGAATTGGAAGGATGGGTGTGTTGGATCCTTTCCTGTCCTACCTATCCCATAATTCTTTTCGGGAGAGCGTAATGGCGGACGAAGCGAGCGTAAGCGGAGTGGGAGAGGAGTATGCTTTTCGACTGGCTTTTCAAAAAAAAAATGTTTTTCAGTGGTTGTCTAGTTAGGCATTTTGTTTTAAAACATAAATAAAAATAGGCTATAATGGCTTACCTGGATATGTCTTGTAGTCTGATATAAAAAAAACTCTCTGACAATGAGCAAAGAAAGTATTTTATTTATTTAATTGCTTTATTTCTTCCAAAAGAATTAAAATGAGGAGAATAACTCTTTGTTTGTCCATTTTCCCGCTTCTTGCTTAGCGATGTCATGGTTGCTAGGCGACAGGATATGAGCAACGGGTAAGGGAGGGAACTGAAAGAAGGGTAGGCTGTCCATTTTCACAAACACCGACTTTCGGTCGTCGGAGGACCCCTCCTCCTTCAACCGGGTAGGAAGGATGCAGGAGGATGCAGGAGGATGCAGGAGGATGCAGACCCTGAATTTGGACACACTTTTCCCTGTGGGGCACAGATGACAACTTTCGCGTCCAGTGTAGACACACAGAAAGTCGCTGCTCTATTTACAAATAACTTCTAAAAAAAAACAAAACTAAAAAACTAAACCAGTGGCATAATGAGATGAAAATATAAACTAGAAAATATATTAACAGGTCCTCCGTCCATGACACTGACTCACTGCGGAGCTGGCAGTTTTAATCTGAACAGCTCTTAAAGCTGAGTGGATGGTTAGATGCATGAAGGCTAGTATTACATTTTATTTATTTTTTCATTAAAAATTAAGGTCTTTCCAGCATTAAGGTAATGACAGTACTGTTTTTTTTAAATCATCTTGTTGCAGTTATAAATTTGACTGCTAAATGAATGATAAAGAACTATATTAAAACTTGTTTTGTATAAATATTTAAATCAAAACTGGGATTTTTTTTTAGGCCATATGATATTACCCTACTTTAAAAGCAAGTAAAGAAGGTTCCCTTTAAAATCACTTTAAGTTGTCAGTTACTAAAGCTTTTTTAAAATCGTGTGAATGTTGTTGATTATAATGAGAGAACTTGAGTTTAATCGTGAGGACGTTTTATTAATTCTTTAGAGTTTCAAAGATTTAATCGTGCCGGTTTAATTTTATTCGTTTCTTGTTTTAGGCAAATTAGGCCTAAATAATGGGAACGAAATTATACAGTGCTTCACATTTAAACATGCAACAGTTTCTTAATAAGTTTACAGATAAATGTCTTATTCCCAATAAGTTATGTCAAAATAAAGGACAGGTAACAAATAACAAAAATGCATGTTGTTTTATTAAAGGATAAAATATATTTATATTTAAAATATAAATTAAAATATAGGCATAATATATAAAAATATTGACATTTTACATATTAATCCATGTAGCCTACCCCCCTAAAAAAGGCTACCACTTTTAATGCTCCGATGCAAAGTAAACCACAATTTATTTTGAATAATATAACGCATAATTAATATAATATAAATAATACTGCATACCTTTTAAATGTGTCAAATCTAAAATATGGTTTAATACCATGTAGCTTAGAAAATATAAGCACAGACTCAGGCACAGGTTTGACATTTATCCTGCTTGAATTCGTTCTAAGAAATGCACATAACTTCATAAATACCAAACTTTCATCTGTGAATATTAAATATTAAATATATTAAATATTTTAACTGTAGTGTTTTTCTTTCATTTTCCGTGACTGAAGCAGTCAAATGTAACACATCAGCGAGGCAAAACTGACGTCTATTTGCGAAAATGTGCTGTGATGTGCTTGTTTGATAACTTGTGGTTAAAGCGCCACTCAGCGGTCAAAAGCTGCAAATGCAGTTTACAAACCGGCGGTACCCGCGGTGGTAAAAGAAGCGTTTCAGATGTCTACTTAGTGTAATAGGCTATATTATATATTGTAATATTACATAATGTTGTGCACCATCTGTCACGCCCACTGAAGGCTCGTCAGTAGATCACACGTGCGCTGTTAGCGCTGAAGTGAATTAACCCTTAACATATCTTCAGAGATCTTGCAAAATCGGAGGTTACTTTCAGAGTATGTAACCATAGTAACTTGCTCTCCGAAGATAACCTCTGGAGCAGGTTATGTTCCAGGGTCAGTTCACTTCTGTGCACCTGTAACCTACTGACAAGCCTTCAGTGGTCATGACAGATAGCTCACAACACTATATAACATTACAGTATGTAAAAAATAAATAAATAAATTAGGTGAGCCCCTTTCAAACTGCGATTCCGGCAAATACACGGTTAAAGTGTTCCGGCAATTGTTCCTGGGTCACTAGATTTTGCACGTTCACACTGCCAGTGATTACCCGGGATATGTGCGGGCTCTCACACACAACCCGTAAAGACAGGTTGCCAGGTCCCAGAAATATGTCCAGCCCAATGACAACTCAAAACCCGCCCAAATGGAATGAAAACTAGCCCAATTTTTCAGTGTCCATTCAGATTAGACAACGGCTGGCTTCCAATAAAGGGCCTTAAAATAAATTTATATAAGTTTAAGTTTAAAGTATTTGCCTTTTGTCTTACCCAAATTCCTAATATCACACACGGTTTCTTTTTTAATACACAATCTCATACAATATAGGTCAAATAAGAACATATCGTCTCTGATATTTTCTGACCCTAGTCAGAAGTACTAAATTTTCCACAACACTTCCTAAGTGGTCTACAGTTGAAGTGCTTGAGTGACAAGCAACATGGGCAGCCAGCTTCAACTCTGCCTCCTTCAAAGGTGCATTATTTCTTAGAAAGGAACTGCCTGTGTCAAATAATGTTCTGGCATTTGAGAAAGGAGCCTTGAGCTACCAGATCACCGTGGTGAGCTCTTACTTCACATTTGCAATATTTGCAGAACGCTGTTCTATCATAATTTGGAACACTCTGAATCCACTCCTTTAATCCTTTCTCTGTCTCCCATTCTTTGCGATACTTCTTTCCATACTTTCCTCATTTACCTGACATTTTAGAATGCTGTTTGTTTATCCACAGACAACCAAACCGACGCTTCTGACTACAACGTTCTCATGATGTGAGTGACGTGATGATGATGCTTGATTTGTGATGTCAAAGCACATGTGGCGCACGCCTACTCGCATCTCGCGATAAGCAGCGTTTGTTGCCAAGTATCCATTCCCGGGATCAATGCCAGCTAATAAAAGGTTCACGTTTATCTTTGTCCACAATTATTTTATTTTATTTGTATTAATTTTTTAGCGGCCGCGGTACATTATAGATGTAGCCCAAAAAAACACAACCCGCAACTCCGTATTTTTTTCCCGCAACTCCTTTTCTAAAATAGCCCATTTGTGCAGGAAAACCGCTACCCTGTCAACGATGCATAAAGATCCCGTAACGACACGTGATATCAGGCCGTGAGTCGAAAACGTTAGGCACGTTTGCACTGAAGCAGGTGAATGATCTCAGCGTCAGCGCGGAAAGTGAGGAGCTAACTGATCTGTGCTTCATTACAGTTTGCACATATTTTTTGTCGTGAACTTTGATCTTCCTTTAAAACAACTAGTAAAAGAGTGGTGCGATAACATGCATCATCACTACAAAACAACATTAAATCTGCCTTTTGTTCACACAGTGCTCGTCCCGGGATTGAACACGGCAATGTTACTAGGTCCTCGACCGGGATTCAATGCCGGAATCATTCCCAGGACTTGTTTGCTTTCACACAGAAGGCGATCCGGCAATGTTCCGGCAATTTGCCGGGTCTGATGTGCAGTGTGAAATGGGCTGTGGTGATATGCACTAAGCATGTAAATGACCATTGATTAAAAGAAGAAGAAAGAAACAGCATGGCATGCTTTTTCTTAGCATCCGTTTCCATAGTGACTCATTGATTCGTGGCTCTGTAAAGAATGTCTTAAGTTTTAAGTCTTAAGTCTTAACCAGAGTTGAATGAACTTAGTCCTGGACATGTTTTTGGAACCACACACCTTGAGTAAGCAAGGTTTGGGGTTAATAAATCGTAAGTTCAGGGTATAGCTGACAGTAAGTTAACCATGCTTACATGCTGACATAGCGACAGGTTTTTAAACTTAAACCTGGGGGGTGTTCCAAAAGGCAGGTTATGTGATATACCCAGATATGTTTGAGGATGAGCGAGCGAATAACCTCAGCTTTCGATTCCATAATAAGAGGTTACTTTCAGGGTGTGCAAGTAACCACAGTAACTTGCTCTCTGAAGAGAACCTGGTCATGGAACAGGTTATGTTGCAGGGTTAGTTCACTTCAGCGCACACGTGATCTACTGACGTGCATTCAGTGGGCAGTGACTAAATATATATAAATATCTGTATTGTATCTAACTAATATGATTATTATATTTTATTAGCATATCATTTATCTGTATAAAATATAAAACACTTATGACAGCATAATGTGTAATTTAATTTATGTATATTTATTACATTTTATATTATCTCACACATGTATCTGCATTTTTTCTATTGTATTGTATTTGTATTTGTATTTCTATAACAAAAATAAATATCTGGTATGATTATTTATATATTTTTTATAATTAGCATCAAACAGACAATATAATCCTTATTCTCAAAGATTAAAGAGTAAACAGAAAGAAAGAAAAATTATTGCACAACCATCAATTAGGTGGCAATATGCACTAAGCATGTAAATTACCATTGATCAAAAGAAGAAGAAACCGCATGGCAGGCTTTTTCTCAGCGTCTGTTTCCATAGCGACTCGTCGGTCAGTTGAGAATGTCTTGAGGTTTAGAGTTAATCAACTGATAGTTCAGGGTTTAATAGATGGTAAATTAACCATGCTTTCTGGAATAAACCCCTTTCAGGAGCAGGCTTATCATGTAAACTGGATTAGATTGCATCTTTTTATGTCCCAGCCACCGCTACTTTATTACAAAATGTCCTAGTGATCCAGGGACAATAATTTACAATAATATTCATTTAAATGTAATATAATTATATTATGTATTATTTAATACTATAGACACAGCCGGATTTTGTCACGCTGTCTAGTCTCTGTTTCCCTGGGTGTCCACTAGTGGGCTCACTTCCCCTTAGGCACTTTACCATAGGCACTAGAATTCCTCTAGTCTTGTCATGTCATCACAGTAATTGCACTCCTGTTAATTGCACCTGGTTCAGTCACTTTATTGTGATTAGCCTCCCTTTAAATACCAATCTGTTCCAGTTCTTTGTATGGAGTCGTTTCAGTTCATATGTTCAGCCTTCTCGTCTTCCGAGATTCCTACCATTCTCACCTCCTGCATACCCCCTCTCCCCCACACCTGCAATTCAGATCAGTGAGGATTCGGTGCGCCAGGTCTTCCGGAAGCAGAAAAGGAAAAAAGCACCAGGCTCAGATTGTGTTACACCAGCCTGTCTGAAATCCTGTGCTGACCAGCTGGCCCCCATCTTCACACAGATCTTCAACAGATCGCTGGAGCTGTGCGAAGTCCCTTCATGCCTCAAACGTTCCACCATCATCCCCATCCCTAAGAAACCCAAAATTACAGGACTAAATGACTACAGGCCTGTGGCTCTAACGTCTGTAGTCATGAAGTCATTTGAAAAACTGGTGCTGGCCCACCTGAAGGACATCACTGGGCCCTTGCTGGATCCTCTTCAGTTTGCCTACAGAGCAAACAGGTCTGTGGACGATGCAGTAAACATTGGACTGCATTATGTTCTGCAACACCTAGACAGACCGGGGACTTATGTGAGGATCCTGTTTGTGGACTTCAGCTCGGCCTTCAACACGATCATCCCAAACCTCCTCCTGCCCAAACTAACTCAGCTCTCCATGCCCACCTCCGTCTGTCAGTGGATCAACAGCTTCCTGACAGACAGGCAGCAGCTAGTGAGGCTGGGAAAATACACATCCAGCACCTGTATAATCAGCACCGGAGCTCCCCAGGGCTGCGTTCTCTCCCCACTGCTCTTCTCCCTGTACACCAACGATTGCACATCTAAGGACCCCTCTGTCAAGCTCCTGAAGTTTGCAGATGACACCACACTCATCGGCTTCATTCAGGACGGTGACGAGTCTGCTTAAAGACAGGAGGTAAAAGAGCTGGCTGTCTGGTGCAGTCTCAACAACCTGGAGCTTAACACCCTCAAAACAGTGGAGATGATCGTGGACTTCAGGAGAAACCCCCCTGCACTCCCCCCACTCACCATCATGAACAGCACTGTGACTGCAGTGGAGTCATTCAGGTTCCTGGGAACCACCATCTCTCAGGACCTGAAGTGGGACATTCACATTGACTCCATTGTGAAAAAGGCCCAGCAGAGGTTGTACTTCCTTCGCCAGCTGAGGAAGTTTAACCTGCCACAGGAGCTGCTGAAACAGTTCTACTCCACCATCATTGAATCCATCCTCTGCACTTCAGTAACTGTCTGGTTCAGCTCAGCTTCTAAATCTGACCTCAGAAGACTACAGAGGGTAGTCCGGACTGCTGAGCGAATCATCGGTTCAACTCTCCCATCTATTCAAGAACTGTACTTATCCAGAGTGAGAAAAAGGGCTGTCAAAATCACTCTGGACCCCTCACATCCAGCACACTCCCTCTTTGAACTGTTGCCATCTGGGCGACGCTACAGAGCACTGAGCACTAGAACGACCAGGCACAGGACCAGTTTCTTCCCTCAGGCAATCCATCTTATGAACAGCTGACAATAATGGCGAACACACTACACTTTATATTTATATACACACACACTTTATTTATCTAACACACATACTTAGTATACACTTAAATTTTGCACACAATATATATGTACATACATAACTTCACTTTGTAATATACCTGCCTACAATTGTCATTTGTATATTGTCATTCACTGTCTACATATTTGTATTTTTATTCTTTTATTATGTGTTTTATGTTCTGTCGCTGTCATTCTGTTGTACTGCGGAGCTTCTGTCACGAAAACAAATTCCTCGTATGTGTAAACATACCTGGCAATAAAGCTCATTCTGATTCTGATTCTGATTCTCGTCCTCTGAGTTCCCTTTCCCTTTCCTTTCCTGTTCCCTCTTTTGTTTATTTGTTCTTTTGTTTTTGGACTGATTTTTGGTTTTGACCTTTGGAGTGTTGTTTGACCACGATTTGGATTATCTCTTAAATAAATACCTGCAATTGGATCTCTCGCTCTCCCTGTGTCTCTCTGGGCAGCGATCGTCACATATTTACTCATCGAAATATTTATTAGTGATTAAATAATTACATTATAATTGTATTGGAGTCTTACACACATGCTATACAGTTAATCTGAGTCGTGCATTAATTTAAATAGTGATAGCTATTATGGAAGTAGCTTGATGGAGTGCGAATGCAAATAACATGATGTTGAAGATACAGAAACTTTTATTAATTTTGTCACGTAACAGATCTGCTTCAAAGATAAAATTAAATTAATTGCTAATTAAAACATTGATTAAACATTTAAAACATGGATAAATACTATATTGTGAATATAAATAATTGGGAAATGTAAAAAACAGTGCATATTTCATTTATCTATTATAACATTCATGTTGTTTTGTTCGCTTGGCTGTTTCCTAATAAAAGTCCAGAAATTTGTAAAGTTTTTTGTCAGTTGACTTTTTTAATAATATGATGTCATTACCTTGCTGTCTTGCTGCTACCCACTCGCTGATCTTGGTTTAAAGTATCGATACGCAACCCCTTTTAAACCAACCCATGAACTTGCCCTTATCTCAGATAACTAAATCCAGCCATACTAATCATCAACAACAGGTGTGTTTGAAGAACTGAATTAGCCAGATCCTGACTAGCGCAATGATATTATCTTGGATGTGGATTGGATTTCATTTTTGATGTAATAAGTGACGTACAAAGACAGGCATAACTGCATTCATTTATGTAAACAATATATATTTTTACTGAAATGTATTTTATAATCATATAATTTACATGTTTGATATACACTGATTTTGTGAAGGTCAAATTCAGATCCTGAAACGACAATGTCGACTGCTATACCCATAAATTCTTTTGTCATCCAGCTGCAACAACCAATACCAACAACAGCAGTTGGGACTGAAACGAATGCTCCTGTGCCCGTTTATGTCCAACAGATATCAGGACTTTCACTTCTTCATGGAATTAGGGCATTTCTAAAAGGCCAACCAAAGGCCCTTGGGGTGAGAAATATTTCGTTTCGATTTACTAATTTGTTGTCTCTATTTAAAAATCATGTGCATGATTTAGCAAATCGAGGGGAAGAATTAGTAAATGGAGGGAACAAAATAGCAATCATGTGCACTATTTAGTACATTAAGAGAACAAACTAGTAAAATGTGTGCACAATTTATAAATCGAGGGAACTAAAAAATAAATCATGTAATCGATTTAGCCTACTATTGTTTTTCCTGCATACCATGTGCAGGGCTCTGTATTTTTTGTCTTGGTGACAATGCAATAAAGACAAAAAATATAAGATAAGATATATCATTTAGAGAGTAAAATTGTAAAATGTACAATGTTTTAGAAGCAAACCTTTCAAAAATTTGAAACAAGTGCCAAATTTTGCATATTCGCGAATCCGTATGTGAAATCATAAGGTGAAAATTGCACACTTGTAGATATGTATTTCATACATTAAGAAGTCCATAACTACAGCTGTAAAAAAAAAAATTTATTGTACAATTAATACTGTTTTACTCTATAAAAGACTCTTGTGTTATTTTGTGTGCATTTTTCTTGTCCTACACAGACTGTCCAGATAATGATTTGTGTGATGACTCTTCTGTTTGGCATTGTGTCCACAATTCATGCAGAATCCTTCTTTGTCATTATTGGTTTTCCTTACTGGGGATCCATCATTGTAAGAAATGATACAGTTTAGTGTTCTGCCTTGTATAATACAAGCTACAGTAGGTATTCAACCTATTTACCACCATGTGTACTGTAACTTCACCACAAGGACATGACAGTAAAAACAACCGTTTGAAAAAATCAACACCAGGCTGTCAGCATTGCTCAGATCTGTACTACCCCTTTATAAATTAAGCTAAAACAAAAAACCAAATTAATGGCAGCAATAATCACATTTTTTATCATAATTAATTAATTATAGTAAAATATTACAGTGACGGTAGTGCTTGAAGTGTGCTCGAACCTGAAAGAAACCCGTAATGTACTACACCGAAACCGACCCGGACCTGTCTATTATTTCAAAAGCTGGACCTGGTCCCGTGTAGATCCGAGAATTGCCTACCCAGACTCGACTCGGATCCGTCTATTATTTGAAAGCTGGACCCGGACCTTCCGGGAAGACACAGACCTGACAGGACCCAATGGTCACATATTCCACCTTAAATTGCTATTACAATTCAATCAACCCCCCCACTCATGTCCCCTCAAAAATAATGAGTGCATGACTCCCTGCTTATACATTAAATAAAACATTATTTTTTACATTAAATATGCTGTCAGAGAGTATGAAATAAATACCCTCCAAACTCGCGTTAGCTCTGTTCCAGGAGGAATGCCTTTGCCTAGATACAATTAATATTGATTTTCCAGAATATTTACGCTTGCAGAAATATACATTTGTTTATATTTTGCAGAACAGACAGAAGAAAATCCATCAATGTGCATTTGGTTCGCAGATGTTCAGTAACTGAGTGGTCATGTGAGGAGTTTTCATCCTTCTCCATAATCTAGATTTTCATCAGCTGTTACTCCAGTTTTGAGAGTCATGATCCTTCAAATAATAATTCTAATATATTCAATTTATCACCAGTGCTGGAAACAGGTTTTGGAACCTGTAACATTTTATATATGATCCATTAATGAATAAAAAGCTAAAAAGAAAATCATTGATAGTAGATCAGAAATGATTTGTGCAGGATTATGTGACACTGAAGACTGGAGTAAAGACTGATGATTTATACACACACACACACACACACACACACACATTACATACATTTTATCTATATATCTAAATAAAAATAGACTATATATATTCAGTATATGACCCAAAGTAACTAGTAACTAACTGTAATAATAAAATCTCCATAATCATCGGGAAGATAATTCAAAATAAACACAAAACAGCGCATCAGCCCCTCACGGACGACTGATGCGCACAAATAAAATGCAAAACATAAAATAAAGCCAAGGTCTGGTCCTCTGTCATCCTTCACTGTCGTCGCTACAGTTTTATATACTTCCATCTTTTACGTGGGACTCGAGACCGGTGGTGGGTCGCAGGTGTCGCTGATTTCACAATCATTCCACCGGCCTCACTCCTCGTTCCCACGTCCCTTGGCCCCGCCCCACTCGTCACATACCC
Source organism: Carassius auratus (assembly GCF_003368295.1). NCBI lineage: Eukaryota > Metazoa > Chordata > Actinopteri > Cypriniformes > Cyprinidae > Carassius > Carassius auratus. Next base: position 126,211 of record NW_020528270.1, on the reverse strand, counting down.
CCATCGCCCCTCGCAGGCCGGGGGGTACTCCTGAGACTGCGCTCTCCGGGGGGGGAGGGCCGCTCATGGGGACCTGCGGGAACCTGGGGGTAGGACAGACGAGGCGAGAGAAAAGGAGATGGAAGGAGGAGCGACAGAGACGAGAGAGGGGGGAGAGAAAAAAATCCGGTTCCCAGACGCACTGCTGCTCGGCCCTCCATCAGCTGGGTGATCTCCTCCGCGGTGCCTGGCGATTGCACTGGACGGCCCTCGGCGGATGGCACGACACTCCTCCGCCGCCCGGTGGATGGCGACGGCTCCTCCAGTTTTAGGCAGCCGGCAGGAGTCCCCCGTTCCCTGCTCCTCCCCGTTCGGTTGATGGCAGAACGGCGACGACTCCTCTGCTCCCTCACGGACGGCAGCCTCCACATCACGGGCGGCCAGCAGTGAGCTTGCCCGTCTCCGGCAACTCGCTCCAGCCCACCGCCTCGAGCGTCCATGGCGGCACACTCCTCGCCTGCTCGATGGCACCGCCGATTCACCACAGCGGCGAGGGATCTTCAGCAGCGTGTCCCTCCTTCTCCCGGGTTTCGGCACCACTGTAATAATATAAACTCAATAATCATCGGGAAGAAGGAGGCGGAAACCGGCGTACAATCGAAATGAAACTTTAATAATTACAAAATAAACACAAAACAGCGCATCAGCCCCTCACGGACGACTGATGCGCGCAAATAAAAAGCAAAACATAAAATAAAGCCAAGGTCTGGTCCTCTGTCATCCTTCACTGTCGTCGCTACAGTTTTATATACTTCCATCTTTTACGTGGGACTCGAGACCGGTGGTGGGTCGCAGGTGTCGCTGATTTCACAATCATTCCACCGGCCTCACTCCTCGTTCCCACGTCCCTTGGCCCCGCCCCACTCGTCACATACCCCCATCGCCCCTCGCAGGCCGGGGGGTACTCCTGAGACTGCGCTCTCCGGGGGTGGAGGGCCGCTTATGGGGACCTGCGGGAACCTGGGGGTAGGACAGACGAGGCGAGAGAAAAGGAGATGGAAGGAGGAGCGACAGAGACGAGAGAGGGGAGAGAGAAAAAAATCCGGTTCCCAGACGCACTGCTGCTCGGCCCTCCATCAGCTGGGTGATCTCCTCCGCGGTGCCTGGCGATTGCACTGGACGGCCCTCGGCGGATGGCACGACACTCCTCCGCCGCCCGGTGGATGGCGACGGCTCCTCCAGTTTTAGGCAGCCGGCAGGAGTCCCCCGTTCCCTGCTCCTCCCCGTTCGGTTGATGGCAGAACGGCGACGACTCCTCTGCTCCCTCACGGACGGCAGCCTCCACATCACGGGCGGCCAGCAGTGAGCTTGCCCGTCTCCGGCAACTCGCTCCAGCCCACCGCCTCGAGCGTCCATGGCGGCACACTCCTCGCCTGCTCGATGGCACCGCCGATTCACCACAGCGGCGAGGGATCTTCAGCAGCGTGTCCCTCCTTCTCCCGGGTTTCGGCACCACTGTAATAATATAAACTCAATAATCATCGGGAAGAAGGAGGCGGAAACCGGCGTTCAATCGAAATGAAACTTTAATAATTACAAAATAAACACAAAACAGCGCATCAGCCCCTCACGGACGACTGATGCGCGCAAATAAAAAGCAAACATAAAATAAAGCCCAGGCCTGGTCCTCTCTCGTCCTTCACTGTCGTCGCTCCAGTTTTATATCCTTCCATCTTCTCCGTGGGCCTCGAGACCGGTGGGTCGAACAGGTGTAGCTCATCTCCAATCACTCCACCGGCCTCGCTCCTCCCACTCGTCACACTAACTAATTGAGTAGTTTTTTTTAGCCAATACTTTTTAACTCTTACTCAAGTAACTATTCAGACTAGTACTTAATGTAATGTTTACTTGAGTACAGTTTTTGGGTACTCTACCCACCTCTGGGGATAAGTTTCAGATTACAAATGTAACAATGGTTCCCTGAGATGTGGAATGAGACAATGCTGATGCTATGGGAAACGTAATCAAGCAAGTCTCTTAAATGCAATAATCTTACGATACACATGGCGGTAAAAAGCTTCTTCTGGTTGAGTATCATCTGTACATTTTCCAACAAAAGCCTCCGTATTTGTCCTTCTCTCTCCTTTCAGTACATCATTGCAGGCTCAATCTCCATCGCTGCGGAAAACAAAGTTAATTCACCCTCCAATAACTGTTTGGTATGTACAAAACATTTGTTATTTTTAAGGGTCCAATCACCTGAAGTGCTGAGCACTATTGTGTTTGTACTGATTTTCTTGTTTCTGAAAATCAGAGACAAACACTAAACTGCATCAAAATTTTACCTACTGAAATACTTTAACACCATAACTGTAGGACTGGTAAAAAATCAAGTGTAGTGTTATTTCTGGCAGGTCATGTTGGTCAAACCATTCAGTGTAATATCTTATGATCACATGTCTTAAGACTTTAAAATTTGAGTGTACAGAGATTTTTTGAGATCGGCATATTTGCTGTAACCTAAACTTTCAATGAACATTAGCTAGATTTTGATGTAAAAAACACATTGAAAACAAACAACGTATTGCAGTTGTGTCACTAAATAATCGACATAAGCCATTGGTGCTTGGACCTTGATGAATATTTTATGTATGTATGTATGTCAAGTAGTTTACTTTTTATCACAGTATACTTTTACATCTACGTTAACACAGCGTGTTAAATAATTCATGCTGGTTTTCTGTCGATAGGTGAACGGTTCACTTGGACTAAACATCATCAGTACTATAGCCGCAGGCATTGCCCTTATTTTTGTTTCACTGGATTTGGCAAGAGGACCAATCCGCAATTACCAGTACACTTACTGCAACAATTCTATATGTTATGATAATGAAAAGTATAAGGTACGTCATAAGCTTTTATATTCATATTTATATTTGTAGTAAGATCATTGTTTGGACAGTACACTTATCAGAAGTCGAGCCTTAATCTGCATTTATCCGTAGAGTTTTTTCCCCAACATTTCAGAAGTAGTTTATAGATCTCTTACTATTATTTATCATTTACAATAAAATATTAATATTATACATTAACTGTAAACTTAGCTCAGTTTGATCAATAAATATATATTACCACGTGAACCTTAAGAATAATAGATTCTTAACTGCTGAGCAGCCAGCGAAGCTGTTTGAGTACTAATTATCAATTATTTTGATATTATTATCTGTGATAATGTTGTTTTTTCTCTCAGACTCTCTTTAAGGGGATCAGTGGTGTGTTACTCTTATTCACCTTACTTCAGTTTATCATCTCCATCTGTCTGTCAGCGTTTGCTTGTAAAGTCTCCTGTTGCCCTCCTGAGGTGAGTGGTGCATCAAGTCAGAGATTATGCATATACACATAATGGATATATATATATACACACTTGGGTTCACATTTTACAAGAACCAACTAACACAGTCACAATACCAAAACTTGTCTTAAAATCTTCACTCTTAAATGTTCAAACCCTCTAGGCTTGTAACGTATGATTCTGTCCACAAAAATGCAGGTGATTCAACTTATGTGAATGTATGAATTATGTGAAATTATTTTCATAAATCCAGACGAAAGCATGTTTCCACACCATGACATTTCAGAGTTCTGTATTTTGCTTTTTTTTTCAATTCCATTTGAAATACAATGAGGTCTATACACCTGTAACACTGCTAGTTGTATTGCCTTTATACCATCTGATAGCAAAGGCATAAAACATTGTTTATTTTCCCAAAGGTGCCGTTAGTTCCACAAGTTTTAACTCCACAGCCCTCTGATTTCAGAACCAATAATTCCCATTATCTTAACAGCTCAGAGGTAAGAGAAGCTAGAAAATAATGCATTATCTGACTTTAGTGTTCAGAGTCTATGTACTGGAAATGTGTAAAGCACTCTGTGATGGGTGAAATAATTGTTTAAAAAGCAATCAATAATCAAGGAAGCTGATCATATACTTTTCTTCTTATTTTACAGATAACTGTGGTCAGCAGCTCCTCCATGAACAATCATCATCAAGAACCTCATTACACTAATTGTGAATAAATGTTAATTCTTGAAAGTGGCCAAAGTTTGATCCTGCCGTTGTGTGTGATGGGACTTTCGTGGCACACATGGGTTTCTCAAGTGATTTCCTGTCATTACCTATAATGTCTTTTCATCACTTTATCTGATAATAATTTGATTATGATTTTTTTTTAATTGTGAGTAAACAAATACTATTCAAGACTAGACAGACTATTTCATGATTTTCTTTCTTTGGTTTCAAGAAAGTTGCATAATCATCAGTGAAACTAGATAGATTGTTTTGAACAACTGTAATTGCTTAATACCATATAATCTGTAAGAATAAAGTATACAGAAGGATAAATGTGGTAATTCATGTCTTAATTAAAACAGAAAATGGTGTTTCTTTAACAAGTCTGATGGAACTGTGGCATTAACTAATCAAAACAGTCTTACGTTTTTACTTTAACAATGTTAAACCAATATAAACATAGATATAGAACAGAATTCTGTTTGTAACAAAGCGATCACCATCAGCTTGTTTGGGGATGTAGTAAGTGACCATAAAAAATGCTGTCTCAGTTGGCAGCTGCACTCTGGTGCAAGGTAAAGGTGTCAAGCCAGACATCTTTTGGGCTCTACCATTCATAGTTAGTATTCGGAGTATAATTACTTCACATACTTCTATTCACCTATACTTGTATATTAAGCTCCCTCAACATATTAAAAAAGGAAAGAGAAACAAAAATGGAAGGGGTTGGGATGAAAACAAAAAAAGAAAAAGACATGGAGCTCTACTGAAAGTGGCTATGAGAGGATGCCCTCTGTAGAAGCTATTTTTTTGTAGGGGAGATGTCCTCTCTTAAATCTCCCTCCTTGCCATTTAAAGCGCCTTCAGGATACATCTCGCTTAAATGGCAAGGCATACGCAGCAGCAAGTCAGGCTCTGGCTTCATTGCACATGATGGCGGTGCTACAGGCCTATCAGGCTGATCTGCTGAAGTTAACTGTATAAAGGCAAGGGCCTTTCTCCTGATCAGGTAGCCGCACTGTGCCGCAACACAGATCTCTCTCCGTGCTACCAAGCAGGCTGCCTCCAGCATGGGAAGGTCTATGGTGGCCATGGTGGTAAAAGAGAGACCTGGCGAACATCAGGAAGAAAGAAAGAAAGTGGATTTATTCTCGATGCTCCGGTTTCACCTTCCAAACTTTTTTTTTCGTCCGTTGAGACGGTAGTCGAGAAGTTCAGGGAGGCGAAGGCGCACAAACAACATAGTGGTCCTGGAAACATAGATGGGCACAGGAGGCTAGTGTCACGACTTGCGCTCCTCCCCCACCTGCAGGTAGGGGTAAGAGGAATTGTGGTTCATGGGGAGGTAGGCAAGACCTAAGGGATTTGATCCAGATGGGGCAGCGTTCTTGTCCGAATCAGAGCAATACTTAGGTATCTGCTCATTGCCTGTTATTATATAATTAATTTAACTGAACAATGAATAACAATTGTTTTGAGGACATTTACCTCAGAGGACTGCTCGACGAGGATTCATAGCGACTCTCAGTTTTGAGTAGACATATGCCACGAAGCTCCCGCGGAGTGAAGAAGAGGTGGAGTTACGAGACTTCTCAGACAGGTCAAGTGTCCAATGGAGTTACGAGATTTGCTCTCAAGCTATTTTTAAGACTTGAAACTGGTTAATAATTTGTAAAATTAACAGACCCATGTGGGGACTGACCAATAGCATCGATTTGTGAAAAAATATGAAATTTACAAAATTTGTTCATAGGAGGTTTCTGCCGACAACGACGATATGTATCAAATTGCTGGTGGTTATGTGTGTACTAGTCCTCTGTGAATTTTCTTTGCAGTGCTCAATTACAGTGTTTACTAAACACTCATCGGCATTATGTCCAGCCAGTATGATAGCTTGATTTAGACTTCATGTTTCCTAAACAGGGTGTTGCTACTAGGGATCTGTTGAAACAGCTCCTTCAGCAAGCTTATGCAAGAGCAAGCGGTATCCCCTGTGTGACAGGCAAGACTTGGTATAAAATGCTGGACTCTTTGCCGTATCCGTTTAAAGGAATCTTTCTTGATTCCAAGCCTTCAGCTCTACCCCAGGCGAAGGCCATAACAAGTAACTTGGGTATGTAGCTTACGCCTTTGGCCATGAGGGGTAATATCTAGGGTTCTAAATTAACCTTTTTGATCACCAGCCAATGTGGCTGGTAACTTTCTAAAGTTACCAGCCAATCAGAATTTCCACTAGCCAATTTTTTTTCCGGTAAAAATAACAAATTATGAGTGCCACTGAATGCATTTGATCATTTTATTAACATTGTTGGCATGAAAAACTTCCGTTTATAAACCGTACTCACGAATTCATAAACTGTTACCTTGGTTTAACAAATCGTGCCCACGAATTTCCAATCCGTGCGCTCAGTTTTTGTAAACCGTACCCTCGGTTTTTGAATCCGTACCCACAAATTCATAATCCGTGCGCACACTTTCGCAATTCATGCAGCAAGCTCCTGTTAACATACAGTTTTATTGACTATTATTATGTGGAATAGGTTTAATAATAATAAAGGAATAATCTTATAATAGCAACTGATTATTATTGTACAATAAACCTGGCATTGTGACTAACTCTGGAGTAATTTTTTCCTCTGTTGTAAATTGTTTTGGATAAAAGATTCTTATGCATAACCTGTATAATAATATATAATAATATATAAGTTATTTTTATCATTTTAATTTTTAGGCTAAATAAATGAGTACAAGAAAATAATTCATGAATTGCTTTATTTTTAAATAAACTTTGACAGTTTTGTAAATGCTTGTCTACAATTCTTTCTTAACATGCATGAAGACTTATTTTTCTGATTTTATTATACTAAGCTCCATCCACCCCACCTGCCGGAGTTAGATGCATGTTTCACTGTTAATGTTATTAATAAATAATGAGGCCGAAAATAACATTGCATTCAGTTAGAGAGAAAAGGAATGAAAACATAACCGGCATATTATTTGTTTTGTATTGCTTTTTACCCTTATTTTCTTTTTCTTTTTTTTTCTTTTTTTCATATGTAGAGCCCTGAAAATGTTTGAGTTTCAAAAGTAAAACTGTAGTAGAAAAAAAAGAGACAAGAGAATGTCATAATTTGTATGTCACATTTTTATTGGTGTGCATTCATATGCAAACAAATGTTTGATGGATTTTGTTTTTTTTTTATATATAATGTATTTTTATATATAATGTTTCTGAAAGGTTTAAAATGTGCATATGTGAAAAAAAAAGTCATACAAGGACTGTTTTCTTGAGAACGTCATATTTGCGTTGAGAACTGTGGACTTTGACCTCTCAAGTTCAAGAGGGGAGGGGTCGCGGAGAAAAACGAGAGGAAGCTCGTGGGAGGGGAAGGAGTGTTCGCAGCGGGAAAAAAAAGCTGGCAGTGAGTCAACGCTCACGGACATTTTGAGTGGCAGGCCAGTGACTAAAGTTGCGTGAGTTGCTTGTGTGACTGTGTCACGCATCAGGTTTGCAGCTGGCAGCACGCAAGAACATTTTGAGGGAGTTTGGAAAGAGGCTGCACACTTCAACTCCGTGTGAGTCAAATTTATGCACGAGCATAGCACGTGAGAGAATCAAAGTTTTTTTATTCCGTTTATTTGTTTTATTAGAGTGAGAATTCATCCGGAAGAATAATCCCGTGTTTCATTTCTCAAGTTCAGTGATGCAGTTATAATAAATTGGGTAATTTGGTTGAAATCCGGAAGAATAAACTCGTGTTTTATTTTATTAGTTCAGTGGAGAAAAAAAAAGTATCACCGTGGTGTGCGTAGTTAGGAGGCAAGTGCGTGCATATTTTCGTTAAGAAACGGAGACCGTCGAGTCAAGATTTGGAGCACTGCATGGACTTTAGCGGATCCATCTCAAGAGTTAATCGACATCCACTCAACGTCGTCACGGGACACGACGGGGTTGCTGTTTATCATCTCGTCAGGAAGTGAAGATTAGAGGTTTCTATTCTGAAATTGGAATTTTGTGTTTCCTGGATTCGTGAGTACATTGGTTTTGCATCAAAAGAGCTCCAACTAGCGCGCCATCGGTGTACTGAAAATCCCAGCTGGGTAAAATTCAAAGTGTTACCTTATTCATTGTATTTTTGTTTTGTTTTGGGGGAACAGTGATTATTTGAATTTATTGCTGTTGATTTTGTGACTTTGTGAATTTGATCATTCAAGAAGAGAAAAATCACACAAAGACAAAAATAGTTCAGAGGAAAATAAATAAATATATGTTTATTGATCTGGTATAATTTTGTGTGATTTCTGGTGGAAAAAAAAAACACTTGCTATTTAATTTTTCCTGTGAAATATTTGTATTTCCATAGTTAAGTGTAAACACATTTTTATTTAGTTCCAAATAGAAAACATAGGTTAAGATCTGAGATCTGGGTTATATTGGTACTGTAACTGTAAGAGAAGTGTGCCTTTACTGGGGTAGCGGATAAAGTAAAGATCCCTTAGCCAGATAGCTATCTTGTGAGCCACGTTTAGAGACTACCCGGCAGGAGGGCTACATTTTTGTGGGGGCTCGTCCGGGATCTTTCAGATCATTTCAGTTTGTGTTTTCAGAAGCGTGAACGTGTATGTTCAGTGAAAATTTGGAAGTAATTTATGTGTATACATTGTTTCTTTGAGAATTATATGAAGAGAGCTTTAATGCTAAACAGTCAGTTCCTGTTTTTCTGAGTACATACTGTTGATGATGCAAGTGAACAAAATGGAGGTTAGTGAGATTATTGCTTGGTGCAGAGAGAAGGGTGTTGAGCTGGACAGGGTTATCATTCTGAGCAACGTACCTGCAGAATGTGAAGACAAAATAGTCTATGATGTGCTGGATGCTGTCCTGGGAATGAGGAAATGCAAAGTGCTTGATCGCCATTCTGATAAGACTCAGCGACAACAGTTTCTTCTGATTGAGACCGCTAGCAAGGTTTCTGAGATGGCTATCCCTGCAGAGCTCGGAGGACCTGAAGTAGGTACCTGGTACACACAGGTTATTCATGTCGCAGCTGAGGCACCTAAACAGAACAGTGAAGATGAATTTCAGACTAAGCTGATGTCTTTTCTTCAAGCGGAAGGAAAGTCGCTATCTGACATTCCAAGTTTAGCTTCCCCTGCACCTGTGCTTAACACTAAGCTTGTTGATGCCATAAATTCCCTTGTTCAAACGTGTCATGTGGCATCGTCTGAAGAGAGAGCTGGATATAGGAAGTTGCGTCCCTTCTCAGGGTTCATTCCCACTCCCCATGGAGAGGATGAGTATGAGGTCTGGGTGGAGCAGACCACCCACATTCTGGAAGAGTGGCAGTGTTCTGATAATGTTAAGAAGCAGAGACTAGTAGAGTGTCTCAGAGGTCCTGCAGCAGACATTGTAAGGTTTGAGAAGACTGGTAACCCATCCGCTACCTTCAATGATTACCTTAGTGCACTAGAGTCAGCGTTTGGCACTACCGAGGATGCTGCAGACTTGATGTTAAAATTTCGGAGTACTTACCAGAGCGAGGGAGAGAAGCTCTCAGCCTACATAATGAGGTTGGACAGGATGCTGCACAGTATGTTGAGGAAGAGAGGCATTGAGTTCCCTGCAATGAATCGTCTCCGGATGCAGCAAATAGTTAGAGGTGCCCTCTCAAGTGACCTGGTGGCTATGCGTTTGAGGATGACCCATAAGTTGTGTGCCCCACCTCCCTTCAATGAGCTAATGAAGGAGGTAAGAGAAGAGGAAAGTATGTTACACCAAAGGAGCTCAGTCCAGGCAAATGTAGCTGTGGCTGCACGGAATGAGTCGTCTGGCAACAGTCTGGCCAATTCAGAAGTTGAAATGCTGAAGAGGGAGATTAGGGGGTTGAAGAATGAGGTGTCTCGCTTATCAGCTGTGGCAAAAGAACCCGTCACTCATGATCGTCCAGTTACGCACAGTTTAGCTGCAACTGCAGAGAGTAAAACACCCACCAGACCAGTGAACAAGGCTAACATCTTCTGTTACAGATGCGGAGAAGATGGTCATCTGAAACGTGACTGTACAAAGGAAGAAAACCTCAGGAGAGTAAACCAGCGGCTCATTAAAATGAGACAGCCGTCGGGAAATGCCTCCGGGGCTCAGTAGAGGAACGGCCTGAAGCTCCGAGGAAGACGTGTTCCACAAAGTGCAAAAGAGCCAGAGTTGAATTGGTAGACCTTCCGAGCGGGTTAGTGGGACCTAGCTCTGTCCTTCCCATCCAGGTTGAAGGTATCTACACTAAGGCCTTACTGGATAGTGGATCGCAGGTCACACTGCTGTACAGATCATTCTATGAGAAACACTTGAAGCATCTGCCATTGACACCAATAGAAAATTTGGAAATATGGGGATTGAGCTCACAGAGATACCCTTATGATGGCTGCTTGGCTTTAAGGCTAGAGTTTCCAGGATCTGTAGCAGGAGTGGCAGAATCCATAGATGCACTTGTGTTGGTCTGTCCTGACCCTGTCATGAAAGGAGATGTCAACATTCTGGTGGGAACAAACACGTCTGTGGTAAAGAAGCTGGTAGCAGTTTGCCAGGAAAGGATGGGAAATGATTTTCTTCATACCATGACTGTTCATCCTGAGATCAGATCTGCCTATGAACGGGTCATTACTGTCAGCAAGTGTGATGTTGACGAAAGTAGAGGTACTGTCTGGTTTCCTCGCCGCAAGCCGTTGAAGCTGACTCCAGGAGAGAGTGTGAGGGTTTCTGGAATCCTGAAATACCCTGTTACCTTATCTACTAAAACTTTGTTAGTGGATCAGCCAGAAGAGTCCTGCCTTCCAGAGGAACTGCTAGTGCGAGCTGAGGTGCAGTCTGCTACTGCTGTCCAGTCAAAAAGAGTTGGAGTCACTATCAGGAATGTCTCTGCTCGGCCAGTGATGATCAAGAGAGGAATGCCTATCGCACATGTGTTTCCTGTTGATGTTGTGCCTACAGTCTCTAAGCCCAGAGAGAGTAGTGGGAAAACCAAACTGACTAAGGATTCATTTAACTTTGGCGATTCCCCTGTGTCTACCGAATGGAAACAGCGGCTGGCTAAAAAGATGTTAGAGAGAAAGGATGTTTTCTCTTGCGATGAATTCGATGTTGGATGTTCAAAGAGTACCCAACACCACATCAGACTGATAGAGGATAAACCTTTTCGTGAGAGGTCACGACGGCTTGCACCAGGCGACATTGAGGATGTTAGGCAACACTTGGAGAAGCTGAAGGAGGCTGATATTATTGCTGAGTCCAGAAGTCCTTACGCTTCACCAATTGTCGTAGTCCGGAAAAAGAACGGACAGATAAGGATGTGTGTGGACTACAGGACGCTGAATCGTCGCACAATCCCTGACCAATACACCGTTCCCCGCATTGAAGATGCTCTGGCCTGCTTAAATGGAAGCCAGTGGTTCAGTGTATTGGACCTTAGAAGTGGATATTATCAGATTCCCATGAGTGAAGAGGACCAAGAAAAGACAGCTTTCATTTGCCCAGTGGGATTTTACCAATTCCAGCGGATGCCACAGGGGATTTGTGGAGCTCCCTCGACCTTCCAGCGAGTGATGGAAAAGACGGTGGGAGACATGAACCTGTTGGAAGTGTTGGTCTACTTGGATGACCTCATTATTTTTGGACGGACTTTGGAGGAGCATGAGGAGAGGCTGCTTAAGGTGCTGGACCGCTTACAGAGCGAAGGGTTGAAGTTGTCCCTGGACAAGTGCACTTTTTGTCAGACTTCTGTCAGTTATGTTGGTCACATTGTGTCTCAAGATGGTGTTTCGACTGATCCCTCCAAAATTGAAGCTGTCAAATCTTGGCCCAGACCCCAGAACGTGACAGAGCTACGTTCTTTCTTAGGTTTCTGTGGGTACTATAGAAGATTCGTGAAAGAATATTCTAAAGTGTCTTACCCACTTAATCAGTTGCTGAAAGGGTGTTTTCCGGCCAAGACCTTGAAGAAAATGAAAGCTGGAGACAATCCCGACCGGATTGTGTACAAATCTTTGGATCCATTTGGAAGTAGATGGACGGATGCTTGTGAAGCTGCTTTCAATGAGTTGAAGGTGAGACTTACCAAGGCTCCTGTGTTGGCCTTTGCCAACTCTCAGCTCCCATACGTCCTACATGTTGATGCCTGCTGTGAAGGTTTGGGTGGGGTTCTATATCAGGACCAAGGACAGGGATTGAAACCTGTAGCTTTTGTCAGCAGGAGCTTGACGCCTTCTGAAAGGAACTACCCAGTCCACAAACTTGAGTTCTTGGCTTTAAAGTGGGCTGTTGTGGACAAGCTACATGATTACCTGTACGGAGTAAAGTTTGAAGTGCAGACAGACAACAACCCACTAACTTATGTTTTAACCACAGCCAAATTGGATGCTGCAGGACATAGGTGGCTGGCGGCTCTCTCTGCTTATGACTTCAGTCTCAAGTACAGGCCTGGGAGACAAAATGTTGATGCCGATGCTTTGTCTCGTCGTCCTCATAGGAGCATAAAGGACCAGGAGTGGACTAATATATCATCCTCTGGAGTGAGATCCCTGTGTAACCTGAGAGGGCAAGACAGGTCCAGCTGCTTCGCAACTGCTAGCGGGATTATCATATCATTGGGAGGAACTCCTGAAGCAGTCCCCAGAGCTTACTGTAACTTAGCCACTCTGGATACTTCCACGATTCCAAAACTGAGTTCCGTGGATCTGTCACATGCTCAGCAGGAGGATCTTTGTCTGGGAGAGATATGGAGAGCACTGAAAGGAGGAGATCTGTCCAAGGTCAACAAAGAAGCTCACAAGGACCTTCCATTAATAATGAGAGAGGGGGACAGATTAGTGCTGGAGAATGGAGTGATGTTTCGGTGCACAAAAAGCCCAGACAAACCTCGTCGTGAGCAGTTGTGCCTGCCCAGGAAGTTTCATGACGTAGTTCTCAGGTCGCTGCATGATGATTCTGGACACCTGGGATTTGATAAGACTTATGGCTTGGTGAGAGAGAGATTTTACTGGCCACGAATGAAGATTGAGGTGGAGAAGTACTGCCAAACATGTGCCAGATGTGTCCAGAGGAAGACTCTGCCAAAGAGAGTAGCACCATTGTCACACTTATCTAGTAATGGACCAATGGATCTTGTGTGTATGGATTTTCTATCCATAGAGCCTGACTCCAAGAACATCTGTAATGTCCTTGTCATCACAGACCACTACACCAGGTATGCACAGGCGTTTCCGACTAAGGATCAGAAGGCGTCCACAGTTGCAAAGGTCCTGTGGGAGAAATACTTTGTTCACTATGGACTGCCTAGACGGATGCATTCGGACCAGGGACGGGATTTCGAGAGCAGGCTCATCCATGAGTTGTTTGACTTGTTAGGAGTGGAGAAATCCCGGACAACACCGTACCATCCCCAGGGTGATCCGCAACCGGAGCGGTTTAACCGGACACTCTTGGATATGTTGGGGACCCTGGATTCGAGGCAGAAACAGCAGTGGAGCCGTCACATTGGACATCTTGTACATGTGTACAATAGCAGTGTGAACGAAGCCACAGGATACTCCCCTTACTTCCTTATGTTCGGAAGGGAAGCCAGATTGCCCATAGACCTGAGTTTTGGTGTGTCTAGTGATGGAACTTCCACTAAGTCTTACCAGCGCTTTGTGCAGACCATGCAAAGAGAGTTGAAGTCTGTGTACGAGCTGGCGGAGGAAAAAGCTGGAAAGAAAAATGCAGGAAATAAGAGAAGGTACGATCAGAGACTGCATTACTCTCACCTTGTTTCGGGAGATAGAGTCCTGATCAGGAATCTTGGATTGCAAGGGAAGCACAAGTTGGCAGACAGATGGAGTGCTGAGCCTTACATTGTCCAGAGTCAAATGCCAAACTTACCTGTGTTTCGGCTTAAGCCAGAGAGTGGAACTGGACCTGTCAAGATCCTGCATAGGAATCACATTCTTCCTATTGGTCAAGGGTTGAGGCAGCAACAAGTTCCTGACAGTGTCCCGAAACCCAGAAAGAGAGTTCTGAGGAAAAGGAAGAATGCTGAAAAGAATCAGAGTCCAGAGCATGTTGTGGAAGATGCTCCTGTAAGGCAAGAAGCAGAAACCAGAGATGCTCAATATGCTGATGAAAGTTCAGAGAGTGAGGATGGAATGTATGGGGTGTGGTATTATGTACCTGAAAATCATCCTTTGACCCCTAAGAGAAGGGACACTTCTCAGAGTGATGCTGTGGTTTCTGATAACACTGTTCATGAGAATGTTGAACAGGTTGTTTCTGAGGATGTTTCTGAGCACTCTGATGAAGGAGTTGAGCCAAATGAACCTGTAGAGTCTGTTTCAAGACTGCTACCAGAAAGTGATTCGGGCAACTTGCAAAATGTGAGCCGAGTATCAGACCTCTGTGATAATGTTTCAAGTGAGGGTCAAGACCACTCAGATGAGAATGTAACGCAAGGTATCTCTGCTGATGTAACTGAAGATTACAGAAGGTCTCATAGAGAGAGAATTGTGCCAAAGAGGTTTACATATGATACTCTTGGGGAGCCAAAATTTGAGCCTGCCGTTTCTCAAACTAAAGTCGTAAATCCTGTTAGATACTGTTCTACTGTCTTTTTATGGTTGAAAGTACCTGCGAGAAGGTTGAGTACCTGTTCAGTTGATTTTCCTACTAGACGCTAATGTGAGTGATTTCCTTCAGTATAGACATGGATCTATTGTGACATTATCTTGCTCATTCAATTGAAAAGTGTATAAGTGTCTCAAACTGTCTGGGAAAAGAGCTGAGATAGTGAAATGTGAAAAAAAAAGTTACTGAAGGGACTGTATGTGATTCCTTTGTTTCTCTCGTTATGAGGACATAACGATTCTTGGTGGGGGGAGAATGTAGAGCCCTGAAAATGTTTGAGTTTCAAAAGTAAAACTGTAGTAGAAAAAAAAGAGACAAGAGAATGTCATAATTTGTATGTCACATTTTTATTGGTGTGCATTCATATGCAAACAAATGTTTGATGGATTTTGTTTTTTTTTTATATATAATGTATTTTTATATATAATGTTTCTGAAAGGTTTAAAATGTGCATATGTGAAAAAAAAAAAGTCATACAAGGACTGTTTTCTTGAGAACGTCATATTTGCGTTGAGAACTGTGGACTTTGACCTCTCAAGTTCAAGAGGGGAGGGGTCGCGGAGAAAAACGAGAGGAAGCTCGTGGGAGGGGAAGGAGTGTTCGCAGCGGGAAAAAAAAGCTGGCAGTGAGTCAACGCTCACGGACATTTTGAGTGGCAGGCCAGTGACTAAAGTTGCGTGAGTTGCTTGTGTGACTGTGTCACGCATCAGGTTTGCAGCTGGCAGCACGCAAGAACATTTTGAGGGAGTTTGGAAAGAGGCTGCACACTTCAACTCCGTGTGAGTCAAATTTATGCACGAGCATAGCACGTGAGAGAATCAAAGTTTTTTTATTCCGTTTATTTGTTTTATTAGAGTGAGAATTCATCCGGAAGAATAATCCCGTGTTTCATTTCTCAAGTTCAGTGATGCAGTTATAATAAATTGGGTAATTTGGTTGAAATCCGGAAGAATATACTCGTGTTTTATTTTATTAGTTCAGTGGAGAAAAAAAAAGTATCACCGTGGTGTGCGTAGTTAGGAGGCAAGTGCGTGCATATTTTCGTTAAGAAACAGAGACCGTCGAGTCAAGATTTGGAGCACTGCATGGACTTTAGCGGATCCATCTCAAGAGTTAATCGACATCCACTCAACGTCGTCACGGGACACGACGGGGTTGCTGTTTATCATCTCGTCAGGAAGTGAAGATTAGAGGTTTCTATTCTGAAATTGGAATTTTGTGTTTCCTGGATTCGTGAGTACATTGGTTTTGCATCAAAAGAGCTCCAACTAGCGCGCCATCGGTGTACTGAAAATCCCAGCTGGGTAAAATTCAAAGTGTTACCTTATTCATTGTATTTTTGTTTTGTTTTGGGGGAACAGTGATTATTTGAATTTATTGCTGTTGATTTTGTGACTTTGTGAATTTGATCATTCAAGAAGAGAAAAATCACACAAAGACAAAAATAGTTCAGAGGAAAATAAATAAATATATGTTTATTGATCTGGTATAATTTTGTGTGATTTCTGGTGGAAAAAAAAAACACTTGCTATTTAATTTTTCCTGTGAAATATTTGTATTTCCATAGTTAAGTGTAAACACATTTTTATTTAGTTCCAAATAGAAAACATAGGTTAAGATCTGAGATCTGGGTTATATTGGTACTGTAACTGTAAGAGAAGTGTGCCTTTACTGGGGTAGCGGATAAAGTAAAGATCCCTTAGCCAGATAGCTATCTTGTGAGCCACGTTTAGAGACTACCCGGCAGGAGGGCTACACATAAAATACAGGCGGCTGTGTCTTATCCTATTGGTGATTAATGTAATAATCACTATTAAAATAAACGCTAAAAAGAAGACTATTTGTGAATGCTGATCGTGGACTCATTGGATACTATGAAAAATAATGTTTAATAAACAGAAATGAATCTGCCGGTGGGGGCGGAGCTACAAATGCTTGTCAGTTTACAAATACAAATCCGAGGGAACGGATTGCGAAAGTGTGCGCACGGATTATGAATTCGTGGGTACAGATTCAAAAACCGAGGGTACGATTTACAAAATCTGAGCGCACGGATTGGGAATTCGTGGGCACGGTTTGTTAGTCCGTGGGTACAATTTGTTAAACTGAGGGAACAGTTTATGAATTTGTGAGTACGGTTTATAAACTGAGGGGACGGATTGCAAAACCGTCGTCACGGATTGATTTTTTTTTCTCCTACAGGTGACGTGCGGGGCTCTCCGTAATATCCTCATCCCCTGCCTCGTTCCTCTTTTTGCCCCCAGAAATCTGTCCCAACCACCGCCACATTTAGTTTAATCTTAATTTTTTTCTTTAATAGCTAACTCCCTCCTCTTTCAGTCTGTGCTCCCTGCTCTGGCTCCATTCGTTCTTTTTCCTTGTGTTTTCTGATGGATGCTATTCGTTTCCATGTTTTTTCGCGCTGGTTTCACTGCAAACTGCGTGCAGACAATGAGCATATGAAACGTCATCACGTAGCATTACAGCACAGTGTTCATGGGAAATGTAGGAAGTGCTGCCAGGGGGATAAATGACCGAGAAAAGAGCCTCATGTCATGCATCACCAGGCGAACTGGCTAGTAAGTTTTAATTAACACCCGCCAAAATGAATTTTAACCCGCATTTGGCGGGTTTGCGGGTGTTAATTTAGAACCCTGGTAATATCATGGACAGCCGTCTAACATCTCAGGGGCAACTCCCATGGAAATGGTAGAATTGAAAGTGATGTGACATACAGCCAAGTATGGTGATCCATACTCAGAATTTGTGCTCTGCATTTAACCCATCCAAAGTGCACACACACACACACACACACACACACACACACAGCAGTGGGCAGCCATTTATGCTCAAGGGCACGAAGTCGTGGTATTGCCGGCCCGAGACTCCAACCCACAACCCTAGGGTTAGGAGTCAAACTCTCTAACCACTAGGCCACGACTTAGTGCTCGCCATGATTCTGGCCTGCACTCCCCTCAGCATGGCGGCATGGGTTTACTATTCCTCATAGCGCCCCCTGGAGGATGTAGTTCGAAGTTGCCTCAAAAGAAAATGTTTCCGGTTACAAATGAGTAGGGAACAAGACACTGGGTCCCCTACCTCTCTGCCATGATTCGGACGCAAGCTTCAGACGTAGTGAATGACGTGTTCACCTATTTATCCATAGTCACACCAGTAGTGACGTCAGGGGCTGTTGCCAGCCAACTCGTTGGTGTTTTAAAATGTATGCTTTAGACACGGGTCACAATGAGGTGTTCCCCATAGTGACCCCTAGAGGATGCAGTTTCTTGTTCCCTATGGGATTTAAAAATATAACTGAACTATGTATTCTTTCATTAATATCACATTAAAGTCAATTAAACAAGAGAGTGGCTTGACAGTGTTTATTTTCCCACCAGAAGCAGCATGTACAGTAGGTGGCCAACAAGAGTGTGCTTTCTGCTGCCGCATCTGCAAAATGAATTTTTAGCTTTTGACCACTAAGTGACACTTTAACCACAAGTTATCAAACAAACGCATTAAAGCCCATTTTCGCAAATAGCCATCAGCTTTGCTTCACCGATGTGTTACATGTGATGGCTGCAGACAGAGGAAAATGAAAGAAAAACATTGTAAAACTTTTACAATATGTAATATTCACAGATGAAACTTTAGTAGCCTACTTAATAAGTTATGTTAGTTTCTTAGAACGAATAAAACAAAATAAAACATGCAGATACTTTGTCTTTTATATTGACAAATAACTACTTGGGGAAAAGATATCCGTCTGTACACTGATTAAAAAATTGTTGCCTGTTTTATAAATTATTTCCATTATTTGAGTAAAGTGTGAGGCACTGAATAATAATAATAATAATAAAAAAATTTAACCTGGCCATGAAAGCTAAATCATTGAAACTGAAAAGAATGGATGGATTAACAAAATGTCCTAAACGTTTCAACTCAAGTTCTCTCATTATAATCAACAAAGTACACATTATGTAAAAAAGAGCTTCATTATTTGACAACTTCAGTGATTTTAAAGAGAGCCTTCTTTACTTGCTTTCATACTATTTAATTAAAACTCAATTTTTATAAACTCAGTTTTATTTTGTATTGCATGTAAAACACAATTAACTGTGTAATGCATATGCAAAATGTGAAACTGCAATCTTATTAGCAGTCTATAGCATTTTATAATTATTTGTACAATAATATCTAACTTAATATTCGTGAGTTATCAGCTTTACAAAACATTTGCAACGAAAACAAAGTTACACTAGCGGTGCACCAGTTTAAAATGCTGTGCTAATCAGAGACACAGAGGCTATTACACATACTAGATTAACTATGACAGAGGAACCAAACGGCGATCCTTTATTTCCACCAGAGAAATTACTGAAGTCAGTAGTGTGGAGCTATTTTGGGTACACCAAGAATGACATTTAAATATTGCCATAAAAAAACTGCTGCTAAAGAGTGAATACACGGCTTTAAACTATTTTAATGCACAACGATTTTATTAATAAAAGCCACGGGGCAGGGTTCACAGCAAATTTGTGTCCTCCTGAATGTTTGTATATGTGCACAGCACGATCCTCGATCTCACAAACCAAAATAAAAGACATGATTTTCTCAGGCCACATGTAAAATCATATGAATTATTATAAGAATTATAATGAATACGTATGGATGACAGTTGATTACAAAAATAGTTCAGCTTATTCCCCTCGATTTTAAGAGTTCCCCTGTGGGATAAATAAAGTTATTATATTAATAATACTCCATTGATATTTATTTTCGTTATAGTCAAAAATATAGTTTCTCTCTGCCTCAGGTCCAACAAAACTGACATGGATGTTTACAACGCAGAGGTCACCTTTTTTAATTCAAATTGGAGAGACTTTTGTTTTGTCTTTATCATTATTATTTTGTGCTGTATAATTGGTTTTATTTTTGTTTCAAAAGGCAGCAATAAATAACAATGTTTAATATCTAAAGAGTTTTCATGTGACTGTACATTAATAATTCTCAGACAACAATCATACCAACAAAATCTATAATCGTTGCATCCCTAAAGATGACAGAGGCAAGGAACCAAAATTCCTTTGGAGAAAGAAATGAGAAAAAAATAAACCTTTGGTGAAACCAAGGGTCAGTCAGGGGCCAGTTCTCCTGTAGCCAGATGAAACCAGCATGATGTCGTTTATATCCAGGCTGCAACACAAGTCGGATACAGCAGAGGACTCGTCTGGTTCCCGTGTCCTTGTGCCGAGAGACTGAACTCCATACTCAATGCAAACAGAGTATGTGTGAACCTGGTGTAATGCTGCAGAGCATTCTGAGTTCCTCCAGTCAATTAAATCAATTTAATACATTATGAGCTGAACAGACGTAGGCTACATTCACACTGTTCGTTTTTTGGGATTGACAACTGCATTTTCTTTACATGTGTGAGTCTCGAAATGTCCCATTCACACAGCACCTAAGGTCTTTCTCATACTCTGTCTTTCGTTCTCTCTTTCTCTCTCTCTCTCTCTCTCTCTCTCTCTCTCACACACACACACAGACACACACACACACACACACACACACACACACATTATGATTTGCTGTTATACTTCATATAACTCCATATACAAGCCAGAAACTAGTGGTCCCACCTAGTGATCACCTGTAAAAAATAAAAAGATTTACCTCTTCCCAACAGGGAAAACCACCAACAATCAAGAACATCACACACACACAAACACTATAATTTGCTGTTATACTCCATATAACTCCACATACAAGCCAGAAACAAAACTTTTTTTAGCACTGGCATAATTAAAGGGTTAATGGTCCCAACTAGTGATCAACTGTAAAAATAACAAATTTGACCCCTTCCCAACAGGGAAAACCACCAATAATCAAGAAGGAGTGTATTTAACACTAGTATCAAATTAACACTTGATCACAAGATACATCATTAATAATTAATGGACCTCAAAGGATACATACAGTAGGTCCCATGACTCTGCTTCTTGCTTGCTTGTGACTATTTCTACTAACTCAACTTTTCAATGGATAATCTCAAAAGGACAATAATTGAGAAATCTGAAGAGTTAACTGTATTCACAAATAATATGTTTCATGTATTATATATGCTTGATGTGTTCAATGTTATCTGTTAAACTTTAACAAATGTTTTATTACCATGTTTGACAGATGCTATTAAATGTGTGTAAGATATGGAAAGTTTAGTGTTGAATGAATGGCTGCGATATTTGCAACACTGTGAAATGATGGTATTTTTGAATGGTGTGTGTTGTATGACACTTTATAGAAGATATTAATCAAAACCTGCAAAGATATCTCCCCATGTGATAAATTGAAGCGTCCTGTTAAGGTATGCCTTGCAACAAGTTGATTGGAAGATACCATCGTGGGATGGACCAAATCATCGCTTGGATAAAACCCCAATGACTGAAGTAATTCAGTGCGCTTCCTTATTTGCCATTACTTGAAATACCTACTCCAACACGCTGCTGACGTGCAGAAAAAAAGATAGGCTATATGTTTGAGTTATTTCACAATAAACCTATTGAAATTGTACCCTAGTTTGTGCAGTACATTTATTTAAATTTGAATGTTAAAAGTTCATATTGCTCTTGTTTTATTCTGTATTGTTAATATAAATCATACAATCTCCGAATAAAAAAGTTGCATTTTATGCAAGCAACAGCCTATTACTGGCAGTCCCTTATGACAATAAACCATGGTAAAGTGAACAAAGTTTTTGTAGTGAACAACTAGTATTTGTAGATTTCTGTGGTTACCACTACAGTAAACATATTTTAACCATGTGTAAACAAAAATAAAACATAATAAGTTGCAATTAAGGCATATTGAATGTCAAAATGCATTTCAAATATAAAGTTAAGTAGGTATTATTACCCATTGTACTCAAAATAATTAAATACATTTCATAATCTAAAAGTTCAGTTAAGAAGTATCGTATCAGTTTAGATATCGAAGATACTGGCCATTAAAATATCGGTATTGTATACAAAATATGTGGTATCGCCCGTCCCTACTCGTTGGCCACGAAGTAGAATGAACCTAACTGTTTAAGATATATTGATTTTAAAGTTTGCTGGACAAACCATTGATGAAGTATAAACTAATATAATTTGGAATCAATTAAAGCAATTTGAATATTGAGATTTGATTCCTCTCTTAAAAAAAAGCGAAATCCCTACAGTGTAAAAGAATTAGAACAACAGTACGAAATCTTTCAAATAAAAAACACAGAGATCCTGACAACCAAGAACTCTGTACACTTTAAGAGCTACATGATACTGAAGACAAACACTAAAAGCAAAAAAGGAAGAGCTTACAGAACAATTATTTCAATCAGGACCACTTCCGTCAAGTACATTTATGACAATATAATTTCATACAGTTAGTGTTGGCGGTATGGTTATGTTCTGGGCAACACTCCACACGCCTGTCCATGCAGCCATGCTTGGACAGAGCGGGGAGAGCAGCAAGACAAACCCCCATGGGGTACAGAACAGAACCATTATAAGCATATATATTTACAATTCACAATAACGTGAGTTGTAAACAAAATGTGAGCGACTGCTTCCAATGAAGAGACTGTAAAGAAAAAACTAAGTTAGATCGAATTACTGGTTCAGTTGGTGGAGTTGGGATTGGAGGAGGGAGTTAATTGCAAGCAGCAATGCGAAGAAAGAGACACTGAAGAATGGGAATTTAAATAGACCGCAGGTGATAGGTGTCAAGACTGGATTGGTACACGTCAGGAACAGCTGACTGTCAGCTGATGCAAGTGTGACTAACGTGGCCTGACTGAACTAACGCGATGCTCGATTTCAAACAATTTAGGAATCAATAAATACCAATAACCTTTGGAACAATCTCTATAGACCACGAAAGGAAGGATTGGCCATTCAAAATTAGAACATATGGAGGATACACTTTGAATATTTGTACAAAACAACTGAAACAAATCCTACTCGAAATGAAATAAAAACCAAATTAGAAAACCTGAAAGAAAAAATTAGAATCCCTTGGATTTTCCAATCAAAGTAAATGAGCTGACAGACAGACTACATGCACTAAAACCAAACAAGGCATTTGGCATTGACAGAATAATAAACAAAATTATCAAACACAAATGAAAAATTCAAAATTGCAATAACCAAATTTTTTAACTTGTTTTGAGTATAGGATAATTTCCAGACACCTGAAATCAAGGCCTAATTACACCCATTTTTAAACAAGCAGGTAAGTTTGAGCCAAACAATTATAGATGTCATGGGCCTGGTATCCGTCACTGTCTCCCTCTACTGGTTACTCACTAACTCACACTCTCCATTACACTCACTCTCTTCCACATGCACCTTCACTCACCTCAGCTGTTTCTAGTTTGCTATAAGCATTTGTGTTAATTCTCTCACACCTGTTCTTCTTTCCCTCTAATCGTGTTTGCTACTTCTAGCTTCCCATTTCCCTGCTTCATTGCCAGATTATTCCTTGAGTTATCCATGCAGAGGCTTTCTCTCCTTCCCATGTGCCTGTCTAGGCCGAGTCCCGTCTGGATCTGGTCTGTACAATTTACTACTGTGTGTTTTGCTGATTATCTGGTTGCTCTGCGCTCTGTCCAGTTTACCTGCTGATGTCTGCCGGCCTGAGCTTCCTACCCACCAGCTGTGTGCCGTACTTCCTCTGACAGACTGAGGCTTGACGCCGCCAGACCTGTTCCCTCTGCTGTGCTTTTCATTTATTTTCTCTATGAGGATATTTTTATTTGCCTTATCGTATTGACGGCTGTTGCTGGAATTTATCTCTGAAGTGGATTTCTGTTTAATTGGACTCTTGCTTTATCTTCATTAAAGACTGTAACTTGCATTTCGCTATTGGGTCCTTTCTCACAACCCATAAGAGAATAATCTGGCCAATATGGACCCAACGAAGGAGAACCCTCTTCAGACGGCCGTCAAACCCCAGGGAGCTATGCTTGGTAGGCATGATGAGGAACTGACCGCAGCCACACAAGCCGTTGAGACCCTGGCGGCCCAGATGTCAGATCTTTCCATGAAAGTGTTTCAGCTTCGTCGAGATCCACCTACTCATTCTAGAACACTGGAGACTCCTGAGCCCAGAATAAACAACCTGCCCTGTTACGCTGGTGAGCCAACAGAGTGTCATTCCTTTTTTATTCAATGCGAGGTGGTTTTCTCTCTTCAGCCAGCCACTTACTCAAGGGATAGAGCCCGGATTGCTTACGTAATTTCGCTCCTTACCGGATGGGCACTTGAGTGGGGTACCGCTACCTGGGAGGCTGAGGCAGAGTGCATTAATCAGTTTGATCTGTTTAAGGAGGAGATGATACACACATTTGATCGCTCTGAACCTGCTCTGGTCACTCACTTTCTGGAGGGACTTAATGCTGACATTAAGGATGAGGTTATCGCCCATGAGGTACCCAAACTTCTTGACCCTCTTATTGACCTAGCCATTCATATTGAGAAGCATTTTGATCTCCGCTGCCGCTCCCAAGGGATGGAGACCGCCCTACTTCACGCCTCTTCCGCCGCATCAGCACCCGCCTCCGTCAGAACCAATGCAGCTGGGGGGTCTTCGCATGTCAGCGAAGGAACGTGAGTGCAGAATCGTCAACCGTTTAAGCATGTATTGTGGCTCGGCCAGTCACTTCGTTCCTACATGCCCGTTAAAAGCCAACTCTCGCCAGTAGAGGAGGGGTTACTGGTGAGCGCAACTTCTCTGATCTCTCCTCCCAAGTCCTGCACTGCCATTCCTATCATGCTTCATTGGTCTCGGGGGCAGAGGGGAATTTCATCGATAAGGCATGGGCTCTGGAACAAGGTATTCCTTTGAAGGAGCGTGAGGAGGCCACCTCCCTTTTCACCTTAGATGGCAGCGCCCTCCCTAGGTTACTCTGTGAATCCGTTCCCTTATCTCTCACTGTTTCTGGTAACCACCACGAGATACTTTCTTTATTAATTTTTCAGTCTCCCTTTTTCCCTGTAGTTTTAGGGCACCCTTGGCTAATAAGACATAATCCTCACATTAACTGGTCTAAGGGCACTATTCTTTCTTGGAATTTGTCCTTTCATGTCGAGTGTTTAACGTCAGCATTACCTCCTGTTTCCTCTATCTCTGCTTTTCAGGAGGAACCGGTTGATTTGACTGGGGTCCCAGAGGAGTTTCTCGAGCTGCGGGCGGTTTTCAGTCATTCCCGGGCCACTTCTCTCCATCCCCACTGTCCTTTCCTGAGCATGAAGCATTAGAGAAGTATTTATCTGAGTTCCTTGACGCCGGCACGATTGTTCCTTCCTCCTCTCCCGCCGGTTTTGTGAAGAAGAAAGACGATTCTTTGCATCCCTGTATAGATTATCTTGGTATGAATGACATAACCGTTAAGAATCGCTATTCTTATGTCATCTGCCTTTGAGCTTTTTCAGGGAGCAAGGTTCTTCACAAAGTTGGATCTCCGCAATGCTTACCATTTAGGTCGCATTAAGGATGGAGACGAGTGGAAGACAGCGTTTAATACACCTTTAGGACACTTTGAATATAACTTTCTCCCTTTCGGTCTTGTAAACGCTCTAGCCATTTTTCAAGCATTGATTAACGACGTCCTTAGAGATATGCTTAGTATTTTAGTTTTTGTCTATCTCGACGATATTCAGATTTTTTTCTCCCTCTCTCCAAGTTCACGTACAACACGTACGCCGGGTCCTCCAGTGCCTTCTTGAGAACCGACTCTTTGTTAAGGCTGAAAAGTGTACCTTTCACGCGCGCTCAGTTACTTAGTTACTCTGGTCTGTTATCTCGGCCGGCAGAGGGGATTAGCATGGACCCTACTAAGGTTCAGGTGGTCACTGATTGGCCAGTCCCTGACACTCGCGTTGCGCTTCACCGTTTCCTTGGTTTTGCTAATTTTTATAGACGTTTCATATTAAACTTTAGCCAAGTGGCCGCGCCATTGACAGCTCTCACTTCGGTCAAGTCCTGTTTTGAGGTGGTCTGAGTCCGCCCAGAGGGCTTTTGATTTTCTTAAGACTCTTTTTACTACCGCTCCTATCCTTATGACCCCCGACATCTCTATACAATTCATAGCCGAGGTTGATGCTTCAGAGGTGGGCGTTGGTGGTATTCTTTCTCAACGCTCCTCCTCTGATGGGAAGGTTCAACTCTGCGCTTACTTCTCTCACCGCCTATCGCCCCCGGAACGTAATTACGATGTGGGGAATTGTGAACTGCTCACCATTCGCTTAGCTGTTGGGAGAATGGCAACAGTGGTTGGGGGGGCGGCCTTTCCGTTCATTGTCTGGACTGACCACAGGAACTTAGAATACATCCATTCCGCTAAGAGACTAAATGCGCGCCAAGCCCGTTGGGCTTTGTTTTTTGCTCGTTTCAATTTCTCTATTTCTTACCGTCCCAGTTCTAAGAATGTGAAACCTGATGCTCTTTCCCATCTTTTCGATTCCTCTGAGGTCCCCTTGACCCAGGAGGTTATTCCTCAGGGTCTCATAGTTGGCGCTGCTATCTGGGGAACGCTCTTTCTCACTCCACTCTCAAGAATTGCATTTTTGTTCCCGTTTCTGCACATTTAGCGGTCCTTCAGTGGGGTCCCGTGTCCAATGTTGACTGCCCATCCCGGCGTTAGGGGTACTCCCGCTAGTATTCGCCAACGCTTTTGGTGGCCAATGCTTCGCTTTATTGACTCTTGTTGAGTAACTCCCCTCCAGCGGGTCTTTTCAGACCTCTCCCCATCCAGTCACGTCCTTGGTCACACATTGCCTTTATGCAGCGTTGTAAATGTGCTTGGAGAAGGGTAAGGTCAGCTCTCTGTCATACTAAGGTTTGTACACAAAGTGCCGCTAACAAGCGTCATGTCAAGAGTCAGAGATATATTTGTGGTCAGAGAGTGTGGCTTTCTACCCTCAACCTGCCACTCCAATCTGTCTCCTGCAAATTGGCTCCCCGACTTATCGGTCCATTTCAGAACGTTAAGATTATCAACCCAGTTACTGTCAGACTCAAACTATCCCTTAACCTACGTCGCATCCACCCGGTCTTCCACGTTTCATGCATCAAGCCTGTCGTGCATGCTTCTCTTTGCCCTACTCTTTCTTCCGTTCGTGTCGAGGGAGCTACAGTTTACAGGGTTCGTAAACTCCTTGATATATGCCGTCGGGGTCGTGGAGAAATGAGAAAGATTAATTCTATCCTGGAAAGAAATACCATTCATTCATCGTAGCAATAAGGATAAATCGGCAATTAAAGATCAAACAAGTATTTGATTTTCAAGGACTTGGTATGAGCGGATAAAAAGGCTAGCCGACTGCAAAGTAGCTGATGCTTTATTCTGCTAATTTACCCATGCATTTTGTTCCATCCCGAAGACATCGCATGGACAACTACAGGTGTCACCGAAATGCATTATCTCCCAGAGAAGGTGAAAAATATAAGTGTAAAATATAATTATAAGTGTAATATAAGTGAGTTGGGTAAACAGTCATTTATGTGACTTCAATTATTTCTTATTAAAATGAAATCAAAGTATAATTTACAATTTTCACAGAACTGTCATCTGCAATTTCAATCACTGCAAATGTCTTTGTCTCAATCTGTAAAAAAAAAATATATATATATATATATATATATATATATATATATATATATATATATATATATATGCTGTGTGTGCAATAATTAAGTTTTGCTGATGTCTTGACTGATTTTATGATATTCACTGCACAAATACTTTTAACACTCATCTAATACGGTACTTTCTACATTCAAAACTTAGACTTTCTTAATTAGCGTCAAATTCATTAAGTTGGCAACACTTTACAGACCTACCTTTACATCCTACATTTAACTGTAATCTTTGCTATGAAATATCATTCAATTTTGTATGAAAATGTGCTTTTGTGATTACGGGGCTGTGAGAAAAAGTCAACACCGATACTTGTTATTTATTTAAGGGTTTCTGTCTCCCTCTTGTCCTAAAGTTATCATAGTTAGCTGGATTTGATCCATATGCAGACCAGATGGTGGAACATGCACCCTGAGACGACCACAACACAGCCCTGAATCTCAGTGAACAACAGCACAGAACCTCAGAAATGACCATGAGAAACAGACAAGTCCTCTTCACAGACTCCACGGCCATGAGTGAATGTGTTAGGCCAGGAGCTGCTAGGACCACAATGCAGTTTCATCATGCTTACAGTCCACTACTGGTTAAAAAGCAGCCCTGCTGGACAGACTACAACTTCTCTGACCAAATGACAGCGTGACATATCCTGATTTTCCAGCAGTAGGAGCTGAATGAAATATTCTGAATGTCATCAACTCACAGTCTCACTAGTGATGCCGCCTGAAACCATAATCACCCCATCTTTGTTCATTTAACCAGAAGAGAGCAGAGTTGTCTGCTCCTGGTTTATCCCAAGGTGTTTCAGTCCCTTACTGAAGTTTGGGTTCCACTGTCACCTCTGGATTGCTTAGCTGAGCTTTAAAATACACTGCATATTCATTATGATTTTTTTATTGCACATTTACATGATGTGTGGGTTTTAGGTCTGATTTTCTATTTAGTTTAATGTACTCTATTGGCATAGTTTGTGTCTACATTAAAGCATGTCAGAAAATTAATAATTGTGATCATAGTAATATACAAATAATAATATGAAATATTAAAATTCCCATACAGCAATATAGTGTTGGCCCAGATCCGGCCCACATCAGGCCCGCATGAAATCCATTCGGGCCGGATCTGGGCCCACACTGCTTGCTGTCTGGGTTAGGTCTGGGCTATATAAGGCTCCGTTGTGGCTCAGATTTGGGGATTCTGGTTTACTAAATGTAATTATCAATGAAGATTCGGGAGGAGCGCGTCAGATACTTAGCCTAATCATCACAGGTGGACCACAATCAAGTAATCAATCCCACAGTATAAATACCGCTGACTTACCTCTATCCATTGACGGTTTATCAGCATGCTGGTTCGCCTCGTCAGTCACCTTATCACAGACCCAATTTTCGTACCAACGAAGAGTGCTACACAGGGGATTTATAAGACCTGCTGCTTTTGCCGGACCCGAGATCATTTCTACCCAGCCAAACACGGCCGTTGAGCAGCATTAAGCGTCATCGCGACAGCTGCTATCCTCGCCAAGCCACACATCGTGGCCAATAGACCGTGCAACTCCGAGCTTGCCTGCTCGATACACGATCGCGCCGCCCGAGACCGAGCTCTCGTCGAGCGCTGGATTGCAGCAGAAAGAATCCAACCACGGTTCAGCCTTTCACCACGGCGTTCCGGCTGAGTGGCAGTTTGAGGCCGCTTCCTCTAGCGGCGCGCAGACTAATACATTTCCAGGCGAAGACGCAAAAAAAAAAAAAAAAAAAAACAGGTTCTTCTTTTTCTTCATTGGATTTTTACGGCAGTTTGCATTCAAAGTGTTGCATCTAAAAGCAGTTTTGCGGCTAAAGTTTTGTTCCGTCTTCTTCTAGTAGTGTTTTATGGAGGTTTTGGCAAACCAACGTTAAGGTGCATTACCGCCACCCGCTGATCCGGGGTGTGGATTCCGCATAGATTTGGACTACAGATACACCGTTCCGTCGGATGATGATGCCACTTTTTAACCACGAAGCCAAAGGCATTAGGTTAGATTATTGTAATGCCTCGTTCTCAGGCCTTCCAGCTAAATCGTTGAGCAAGCTTCAGTATACAAATTCTGCCGCACGCTTGTACTTCTCCTCGCGAACACATTACACCGGTTCTTTCACAATTACACGGGCTTCCCGTAAACATGAGAATTGATTTTAAAATTCTTATCTTAACATACTAGGCACTTCATGGGACTGCACCTGAGTATTTTTGTGAACTCATCAGTCCTGATATTCCATCACGCTCTCTTCGCTCTACTAACTCTTCACTTCACCAGCCATAATGTGAGCTAAAGACCATGGGGGAAAGAGCCTTTTCATATAAAGCCCCTACGCTACGGTATGTACTTCTTCTGCACGTCAGATATGCACCTATGTTGGGCGATTTTTTGTTGATTAAGTCACATTTATTCAAGACTGTCTGTCTTTAATGAATTATTGTATTGCTTTTGCCGTTTGTTCCTACAAATAAAATGCATTATTATTATTATTGTTACATTCGCCTTACCGCGCACGTTTAAACCTCGCCGAAATGATACAGACATAAGTTCAAAAAAAAAAAAAAAAAAAAAAAAAAAAAAAAACCTTAAGTCTCTGGATAAAAGCGCCTGCTAAATGCTTAATTTAATTAAAAAAAAATTCATTTCCATGCAAGTCTTCTGGTAGGACCAAATCATTTAGGGACCTATTTTACCATTCACTGGCGCGATCACTCAAAATTAATCTAAAACGCATCTGCCCTCGTGTTTTGATGCAGGATAGCAAGCATGAGTAAAATTACCATCGCCTTTTAAGGACCGTAATACGGAAAACCGGAAAGTAAGTCTCTTTAGAAACCACTTGGAAGCAAATAGCACATAACTGCCGTTAACCCATTTGCCGCAAGCATCGCCAACGGCCCCAGTCTATGTTTCGTTTTCACAGCACGTTAAACATCACTCTCTTACTTGATCTGGATAAGCCGCGCATCAATTGAAGTCCAAAGACTTTGGCTTTTATATCTGACCAATATTTCGATAAAACATAATTCCAGTGATTAATTTTCCATCATGTCAGGAAAACTATTCCTATTCCTGAACGGTAAACGTCAAAGTGTTAGCTCGTGGACAAATGTTGCTCATGGATCTAGTCAGAAAGAATCATGAACAGAAACATCTTTATTTTGGGTATATAATTTCTGCCTCCATGCCAAAAATGGGGGGTATCTTGTAAGGGGTTAACGTTACTGCTATAATCATGTCTTTCGGTGCAACGCCTTACAAGACTAAACATGCTCAATCGTTTCCAAAAGCCTCTGTTTCCACAGTCCATAATACAACGTGAAAACAGCGTTCCAAACGTATCCACTCGGGAGTCCGTCTAAAGAGCCCGGAGGCCAAATGAGAGGAAAGATGCTTTTCCAACAGGAACATAATAAGTTGGACAAGGCCTGAGGAATTGTCAAATCAGGCAACAAATTGCTAAGCTGGTAACACAGTAGGCTACCCATCCATTTTTAGCTTGCCCCATCAAATATTACTAACACTTTTTACTCTTCCCACAGCCAACATCTACAGCAGCCGAAGCAAGTAGCCTTTCATGTACCTCCTCACTGCCGCAGCAGTGTCTGCTCCCGCAGGGGCCTTTCCTGTACCTCCCCACCGCCGCTGCAGTGTCTGCTCCTGCAGGAGCCTTTCTTGTACCTCCCCACCGCCGCTGGAGTGTCTGCTCCCGCAGGAGCCTTTCCTGTATCTCCCCACCGCCGCTGCAGTGTCTGCTCCCGTAGGAGCCTTTCCCGTATCTCCCCACTGCCGCAGCAGTGTCTGCTCCCGCAGGAGCCTTTCCCGTATCTCCCCACTGCCGCAGCAGTGTCTGCTCCCGCAGGAGCCTTTCCCGTTCTCCCCACTGCCGCAGCAGTGTCTGCTCCCGCAGGAGCCCTTCCTATACCTCCTCACTGCTGTGCAGTGTCTGCTCCCGCAGGAGCCTTCCTACACCTTCTCCCTGCTGTGCAGTGTCTGCTCCCGCAGGAGCCTTCCTACACCTCCTCACTGCCGCGCAGTGTCTGCTCCCGCAGGAGCCTTTCCTGTACCTCCACACTGCCGTAGCAGTGTCTGCTCCCGCAGGAGCCTTTCCCGTTCTCCCCACTGCTGTTGCAGCGTCTGCTCCCGCAGGAGCCTTTCCTACACCTAAATATATATAAAAAAAAAAAAAAAAAAAAAAAAATACCACACATCACCTCCGCCCAAAGGCATGCCATGCATCTGAGGTTGCGGTGATAGCATCATGTATCGACAATAGCCAAGACGATATTAGGCCCATTCTCCAACCAACGTTTTTTTTTTTTTTATAATAATCATTAGGCGGCCTACCTTAATTCGGCCTACCTTAATTAATCAAACCGCTCCGTTATCCCATCTCAGCACTGCATTTCCCGCTCGCCCGTGCCCTCAAAGGACGATGTGAGCCCGTAGGTTTAAAAAAAAAAAAAAAAAAAAAAAAAAATCTCATTGGACAAGCGAGATGATCGTAGTGCCGACTACATGAACTAGCAGTATTTAAATATAGTATTTATACTTAATACCAGCGTATCAGTACGTCCGAAAGTATATATATATTTTTTTTGATTATGGGCGATTCCATAGGCTCTTTTCGTGCACCTGCATGGTCAAAATGGTAAATGGTAAGCTCAGACAGTATAAAGAATCTTCTCTTACTCCACCCATGCACGATTACATCGTCGATATGCACCATCGATCTCACGTGCTGACAATGACCTCATCGCCGATACATGGCACCCATTTGGGGTACACTGGCACAGGAAATCCTAATTTATTTTTGCACGCTTAATTTCGGATACTATGACTGCACCAAGATTTTTTCGGACTCATTATCGGAAGCAGCTCATTGGATTTGCTAAACAATTATCCAAGTAAGCCTCACAGCGTCTACCCTCGTAGACAAATAAATCATCCTTAGTATCGAACTCCCTGCCAGGCGCTGCAAGAGGGCTCCCGGTTGAACCAACCTTTGCCTTCTCCATTCAACTATTATAAATCATCCTTAGTATCAAACTCCCTGCCAGGCGCTGCAAGAGGGCTCCCGGTTGAACCAACCTTTGCCTTCTCCATTCAACTATCAGCAAAGCTTACTCTTTTGACAACACAAATATTCAAATCCTGCCAGATGCTTTCCCACTTAATCAATCTTGGACTTTCCATCCAACCACCAGCGAAGCTTACCCGATTAAAAAAGCCAAAAAAAAAAAAAAAAAAAAAAAAAAAGCGACATTTACCTATCGAACACCAATGAGTACATTGCAGCCCAAATAAATTTTCCCTTCGATGGCAAGATGCACCCATTCAATACCGCAAGTTACGCTTTCGCCGAACACTAACGGGCTCTTCGCAGATAAAACAATCTCAATTTTCCCTCCGATGGCTGGAGAGACTACCCATCTGGTGTCGCAAATTTTTATAAATATAATAAATGAAAATACAAATAAATATAGAAAATAAATAAATAAATAAATAAATAATAAATAAAAAGACACCAGATGCTGGCCATAGCCTCCCGACCAGATAACCTTACCTTTTTTCAATCCTATGGCCGGCAAGGCTTCTCTCTTCGATGCCAAGAGCTTGAGCTCCCATCGGATGCTGACGAGAGCCTCCCGGCCAGACAACCTCACCTTTTCCATTCTGCGGCCAGCAAGGCTTACCCGTTTGTTGCCAGGAGCTCACACTCCCTTCGGACGTAGGTGAAAGCCCCCGGCTACCTGCTTTGCCATTCTGTCTTACGTACGGAGAGGTTTACCCATCCAATGCATGGAGTCAGGGC
The DNA here is from genome assembly GCF_003368295.1 of Carassius auratus. Lineage (NCBI taxonomy): Eukaryota > Metazoa > Chordata > Actinopteri > Cypriniformes > Cyprinidae > Carassius > Carassius auratus. Next base: position 93,002 of record NW_020528270.1, on the reverse strand, counting down.
TCCCATTGAATGTAGGTGAGAGCTTCCCGGCTAGACAACCTTACCTTTTCCGTCCTTTGGCCAGCGAGGCTTAACCGTTCTATCCGGGAGCTAAGCTCCTGTCGGACGAAGGTAAGAGCCTCCCGGCCGGACAACCTTTTCCGTCCTTCAGCCAGAGAGGTTTACCCGTTCGATTCCTGGAGCTAAGCTCCTATCGGACGTCGGTCTGAGCCTCCCGGCTAGACAACCTGACCTTTTCCACCCTCGGCCAGTGAGGCTTACCCGTCCGATGCGAGTGCTCCCATCGGACGCTGGCGACAGCCTCCTGGCCAGCCAACCACGACCTTACCGCGTGGTTTAGGTTACAAACCTACAAGCAAGCTGTTCAAATGCTGCAAGTACCAAACACAAAATAAACTCTCCTTCCTTCCTATGGTCTCCAAGGCTAACCCGTCTCTTGCCGGGAGTAGCAAACTCCCTTAAAACGCCGACGACAGCCTAACGACCACACAAACTTACCTTTTCCATCCTACGGCCTGCGAGGCTCACCCAGTTTTGTCCCCGCCGCACGCTGGCAAGAGCCTCCTGGCCACCTATCGTTACCTTTTCTGTCCGCCATCCGGAGAGGCTTACCCGTTCGATGCGTGTGCTCCCTTCGGACGCCGGCGAGAGCCTCCCGGTTAGACAACCTTACCTTTTCCTTTTCTATGGTCAGCGAGGCTTACCCGTTCGATGCGTGTGCTCCCTTCGGACGCTGGCGAGAGCCTCCTGGACAGACTTGCTTTACGTTTCCACTCTACGGTCGGCGAGGCTTACCCGTTCGATGCGTGTGCTCCCTTCGGACGTCGGTAACAGTCTCTCGGCCACGCAACTTACCTTTCCATTTGACGGTAGGCAAGGCTTAACCGTCCGACGCTACGAGCCTCGTCCTCTCGCCAAATCCTGCAAAAAAAAAAAAAAAAAAAAAAAAAAAAAAAAAGCTACCCTCAGCTACTCTCACATCTTTTAACCCCGTCTGGCGAGGCTTACCCGTTCGATGTTCTGAGTTAGAGGCCCCATCGGATGCTGCGAGAGTCCTCCCAGTCGGGTTTTCCTTTCCAACCCTCCCCGTCCGCCGAGGCTTACCCGTCTGTCGCGTGTGCTCCCTTCAGACGTCTGGCGAGAGTCTCCCGGACGGGCCTATGCTTGCCAGCTGCAAGTGAGTCTCATCCATCCGATGCCGTGAGTCGGGATCTCCCTTCGGATGTTGCCAGAGTCCTCCTTGTCGGCTAGCCCAAAAGCTTTTTATCTGCCAAACCGAGAGGACCCAGACGTCCGTCATCCTGAGTCTCAATCTCCTGACGGAGGCTTCATGGGCCCTCTCGGTCAGCGTTAGGCCCTTCACCCACTGAATAGCAGGGGCTATCAGCCAGTAGGGCCCGTACGCCGACACCGTGACCTATTCCGGTCGAGGCAACTCGGGTCCTCCCGGTCGGGCACCACAACCACGCTGCTCCTCCTCATCGGCCGGTAGGGCTCACCGTTCCAACGCCAAAAAAGCTCCAGTTGAGCATCGGCCCGAGCCTTACCGACCGGGCGCCAACAACCACGTAGTTCACTAGCTGCAGCTGGTAGGGCCTACTCTCCCAACTCCCAAGTCGCTCCCTCCGGAGTACGTAGGCCCTTCCAGCCTGCCAACGAGACGACTTCTCAGAAACCAAATCAGCCCCCGCCAGTACTCTGCTTTTTTGGGGGGGCATTCTTTAAACTGGCGGCTGTCCTCTTCTACATTTGCCTTTTTGGGGGGTACTCTAGGTTCGGGCAATTCCCGAGCTCGGAGCCCTTCCCCGGACAGCACGCCAAATACGCATACCATACCTCAGCTAATTATATGTAAGCGTGAACTAGTGAAATGTAATTATCAATGAAGATTCGGGAGGAGCGCGTCAGATACTTAGCCTAATCATCACAGGTGGACCACAATCAAGTAATCAATCCCACAGTATAAATACCGCTGACTTACCTCTATCCATTGACGGTTTATCAGCATCCCTCCTCCACCCCATCTCCTCACTTCAAGTTCACTTTACAATATACGGGGAAGGGGGGCTACTCTAGGTTCGGGCAATTCCCGAGCTCGGAGCCCTTCCCCGGACAGCACGCCAAATACGCATACCATACCTCAGCTAATTATATGTAAGCGTGAACTAGTGAAAGGCTGAGAATTGGCATCAATAATAAAACCTGTTTTGGCATAGATCAGGGCTAGCTAAGGCTGATTAACTGGCTGAAATTCAGGCCAGTTATGGCCCATGTGTGGCCCTAGTCTTTAATCCAGTTCTGAGCCACTTCCGGGCCGTCATTCTTTACGGTACTTGGGCCGAGGGAAAATTCATTAGGCTTTTTTAAGATGCACCTTGCCTCGCCTGAAATGTATGTGAGAGTAGGTGGCTGCAGTGAGAGGAGGAGTGAACAAAGTGCAGGCAAGCCGGACAGATCTCTCTTCTCGTTGTGGATCTGACACCTGTTAGATCAAAGATGGCTATCGCGGGATTCACACTTGTGCACAGTGTTGCTAATAAACTGGATGTAATTCAAGTTCTGTTGCTTTTATATGAAAATAAATAAAATGAACAAGACACCCATTTAATTACATACCAAAGATGTGATTATCAATATTTTTTTCTTTAAAACAAACATATGTGCTTTTATTTTATTTTTTTATAAAAATTAAATTGCATAACCCAAAGAGATCTCACTTTCAGATAGTTTGGGAATATTCACACATAACATAAACACACAAAACATGATATTAGAGTTTTAAAATCAAACATTTTAAAAGAGAACATTACATCACCTTTGTTTAAACCAATGAGCATTAAGCTGTGTCGTCAGCAAGTTGTTTCCCATCGTTCTTTTGATCAGCACAGTTGGTGGAGAGCAAATGCTCCCGACTGCAGAATCCGATGCGATTTTTGACAAATGTCAGCATGACAACAGAGCAAGGCTGACTGCACTCGTATACATTTCTAACCGGCATGCATCTCACGCTGATCACCGGTGATCGGTTCTGCGCAGATTTTGCTGATCTCAAACAAGCCTATTGTGTGACTTGGATCTGGGCCTGAAGATATTTGCTATGTGGGTTATTGCCAAATCGTCTTTGGTTAATAATGTATTAATTTTGCAACATTTTCACTGAAATTGAATTTATTATACCAGCTATTCTATTGCCCACACCTCTAAATACAAATTACAGGAGCATCATATGCTTGAAAAGGTGCCGATAATTTTGTCCAGTTCATTTTTGAGTTCTGTTTGAAATTTTAAAAGTGGTCAAATCAATGAAGTTTTATCCCCCTTTCTGAGTGGTGTCCATAAGTACAGATTTTCTAATACAATTATTTTTATTCTTCCAAACAAAGTTGAGAAGCACCGTACAAATCATTTTAAAAATGGCTTTGTCAATACTCAGAGAGAGTGGCATAAGTTAACCTTGACAAAACTTCAGCTTTCGCTAGTAAGATTCTTCCATTCAGTGAGAGATCATATTTAGTTTTTAAGAACACCTTAAAGAGGGGGTGAAATGCTATTTCATGCATACTGAGTTTTTTACACTGTTAAAGAGTTGGATTCCCATGCTAAACATGGACAAAGTTTCAAAAATTAAGTTGTACGTTTGAAGGAGTATTTCTGTTCCAAAAATACTCCTTCCGGTTTGTCAGAAGTTTCGGAAAGTTTTTTTCGAGTATGGCTCTGTGTGACATTAGATGGAGCGGAATTTCCTTATATGGGTCCTGAGGCACATCTGCCGGAAGCATCTAGCAAAAAAAAAAAAAAAAAAAAAAAAACGCTGTGACTGTTAGTCAGTAATAGAGATACCAATGAAGACAACAAATAGAAATATAAGAAGAAAATATCAGGGAAACTACACAAAATAAATTAGGCGATAATGGACACACTTGCCTAATATCATGTGACAAGTAAAATTTAATTTTGCTTACATAGTTCTTACTGCCATACAAAAATATTCACCACAATCAAACTTTTCCACTGATTTAAATGTGAATTTATGGCCAGCTGAATCAAAAGCTTTAGAAAAATGCAGGAAAAGAATACAAGTATTATGTTCAACCCAAACAATATAATCCTATAAGTTTAAAATGAATCTAATATTATTAATTATGTTGATCCCTCATAAATCCAGACGGAGTCTCAACTGTAATAGTATAAAACAAAAGTAATTTTCCCCGTTTAATTTCCCTCCTCTCGCCGCTTCTCTCCCTCCAGTCCAGCGTGTGGCGCTAAAACACTTTCATTTGTTTGTCAAACACCATCAAGCCTCAGAGGAAGAAGATTAGTTGCACAGCGCTGTCTGTTGTTTTGTTGCGGTGCTGGTTCAATACAAACTGTTAAAAAATGTATTTCTGTAAATAAAAAGGGCAGTTTTTTAATCAGGTCCGTGATCTGTAATATTCTCACAGTCGTGTCTAAGTGCTGAAGCAATCAGGGATATCTGGATGAGTATCATCTGAACTGAGATCTGCTGCTGTGAAGATGGAGTTTGTCAAAGAGGAGACTGAGGAGAACACGAGTCAAATAAAACAAGAGGAACCAGAAACCTGGAAAATAAAACAAGAGGAATCAGAAACGTTGATAATAAAACAAGAGGAACCAGAAACCTGGAAAATAAAAGAAGAGGAACCAGAAACCTGGGAAATAAAACACGAGGAACAAGGAGGTTGGTTTTTATTCATATTGGTACATTAGTCTTAAGAATCATTAATCCTCTGGGTCTGAGGGGGTTTTAGGGACCTAGAGAAGTTTGTGCTTTTTCATTATCTTAAAAACATATTAATGACTGAAGTTTGATTACACTCTAATCAGCAGAAACTGTGCTACAATAATGTGGGAGTAGCATGAATGTAGCCTTCATGTGTTTTTGAGAAATTAATAATAAAATATAAAACTTTTAAGTCATTAAATAAGAACATAAAACACTCTTTTGTTCACACGTTTGAGAGCTGGATGTCGTAGACTAGAGTTTTTGCTTGGGCTGCTCGATCATGACCATATCTCCAAAACTTTCTAGAGTGATTTACTTGAAGATAGAGGTGTGTGTGTGTGTGTGTGTGTATTGTTGGTATGATTTGAAGATAGAATGTGAAATTATTGCAATATAAAAGTAGAGTAAACATACCTATTAAGATCACCAAAATATAGATTAAGACATTTTCAGAGCACAATTTATAACAATACAACAGATTTCAATTGAGATATACACCATTAAATGCAAAAAAAGTCCAGCTGTGATTAATGGTACATTTTGTACCTTTTAAGCACACCCCTGTATCCATTAAGCTCACATCATGTTTTATAAAAAAATATTGTAAATTTGTAAAATCCAAAAAAATAAATAAGCAACAAAGCATTCAATTTGATCAGTTATATATATTCATAGGGAAGTGTCATTTAAGTGCATGGCAACTAGTCCACGTTGAGCTAAGTAACACGCAAAAAATCTAATTAAAAAAACAAACCAATAAAACACATAAAAAATGGAAGTCATGGAAATAATGTTACATAGAAACGCAAATTAAATCCTGTGGCTCATGACGATACATTTAAGAGCCAGTAAGATGAAAATTCCTGTACAACAGGTTTAAATCCATCCAAGGTTAAGAAACATTGTCATTTTGTCAAAATATCATTTTAAAATTACCTCAATTCTCAGAGATCCCCAAATGGTTCGCGCGAAGCTGTTCAAAAGAATCAGTTTCCTTAAACCCCACCTTTCGGTAGAATACTGTGTTCTGATTGGTCAACTGACATTGTTTTGATTGGTTGTTCTGCACACAACTTCACGGTAAACAATGCGTTAGCATCTTTTTGGGGTGAATTATGTCTTATTCCTCTCATTGCGAAGCAAACAGTAAAATAAAAAACTTGAAGAACAGTCTCGCTGCTTTTTCTTCTGTGTGGGTGTAATCAAGCCGCGGGCTTCAGTTTGAATCTGAATAGAGCGTTAAGCGCGGGGGCGTGGTCACATTAGATAAAATGAAGGGAGACATGAAAAATAGACATCGCGTTGTTTTCATATGGTTTACTTTATCACAGAATATCTGTTTTCGGCAGCTTTTCGTTGAGTATTCACAGAGTTACACTTCATTTAAATGACGTGTTTGTAAATGAAGATCAGCGCAGACAAAGGCTGCAGACAGCACACCTTGTTTATCTTTATTTTATAAGTGCACAAAGTTATGTCTGTATACAAAAAAAAATTAGACCCTTTACAGTTTTGATTGATGTATTGCTCTTATCTGTATGATTAAAACTTAAAGTGTAATTTAAGTTCTTTTCGGGGTTATCAGGGGAAAATGACCCATAACCCGTATCCGCGTTAATCGACTCCAGAGGGTGCTAGCGCGACATACTGACGGTAGGCGTGGTTATTATGCAAAGAGTTCTAGTGACGTACATAGAGCTGGGCAAAAGATTTTAAATCTATAACGACTCGTTTCAGCGATTCAGAGTCTACTCCTTACTTTAGAAGCCAATAACTTTATAAATCGTGTACTTTTTGGTTTAATTACTTTGCACATTGTTTACACTGATGGACAGTTACATCATACACTGTAATACAGGAAATTTTTGAGTTCCCATCTGTTTGGCTCTTTAACTGCGTTAACATGGACCCTACTAATCTGATCATAATAGTGCTTGTTTAAGACTCTCATCAAACAAACGACTGGTTTTGGGTATCGGAAGGGGCACTTTTCATATGTTTTTTAAAGAAAGCAGTACTGCACAATGGTTCATGTGCTGGTTGTTGCCTACGTAGACCCCGAAAGTAGATAAATATCACGTCTGCTTTTTAAAACAGTGTGTGACAGCAGTGGGAAACTATATTCATGCAGTGTGCACGTCAAATGAGTTTGATTTCTGTTAATTTAGTTTGAAAGGAGGACTGGACGATATGGCCAAAATTGATGTCACAATATATTTCTTCATTTTGGTTTATACAATATAATTCCGTTATCAATATGAACACTATAAAAAAAAATTAAAAGCCGCGTAAAAACTACCAAGACCATACACAAAAGACGTCTGTACAAACAAACTTTTTCAGTGTCCTAAGGGAAGAAAGGGCTGGTGAGGCTACTTGACCAGGCTGGAGGTGTTTTTGGTCCAGGACAGATTTTCCGAGATGGTGGTTCCCAGGAACTTGAAGCTGGAGACACTTTCAACAACCATCCGGTTGATGTGAAACGGTGTGATGTTTGCTTCCTTTCTATTTCCTAAAGTCCACAATGAGCTCCTTTTTCTTAGTGGTGTTGAGGAGCAGGTTGTTGTCAGAAATAAAATCACTGGAATTAGCGCGATCACAAAATGAACATGATAAAAGCGGCCATTTGTTTGCATGCATCGGTAAATTCAAAAGCATCAATGTTTTACTATAGAATACGTGATACATTGAGCATAATGGACTAATTTATCAGGACTCAAAATGAATCACACAAATATGAATTTATTTCTATTTTATTTATTTTTAATGCTTATGAAAATAGCCTTTTTAGAGTCTTTCTGTTTATTTGTAGCCACAGTCGCCTACACACCATATTTAGAACATTATTATATGTTTATGATAAGCTACATGGAGCTAATCTCTTGACGACACTTATAAAAGATCATGTAAATTACTAAATAAATACACGATTGTGATAGAGTACAAGAACCTGACATCTGATTTCTTCAGGCGGTCATATTTACCATGTTTACTATGGTAATGTTAATGCCTAGCGTGCACAGACATTTGCATTGCTTATAATCCACATCTGATCAAGTTTTTTCAAACACCCGCTGCTGACTGAAAGTGAGTTTTGAGCTCAACTCATTTTAAAAAGTCTTTAATACTGGTATTAAAGCTTTTATCTTTCTGAAATGACCTGCAGCGCTGACGCTCTCCAGACGCGGAGAAACTCCGCTTTTGTTCATAACCCCTCCTCTAGCTCCAGCTGGCCCACTTTGGCCCAAGGTTTTCACCCTGGCCGTTGGCCTCGCGGAAGCCCCAACGAGGCACGATCAAGCCCCAGAAGTGACCGTGGAAACGCGACTGGCCCTGTCACGCACTAGCACACCCAGTTTAAGCTTGACAGTGGAAATGCGGCTATTGTCTCTGTTGAGGCCAATCACGGTGGTGTCATCAGTAAACTTAATGATGGAGTTGGATCCATGCATAGGCTTGCAGTCGTGGGTGTAGAGGGAGTAGAGGAATGGGCTCAGCACACAGCCCTGTGGTACGCCAGTGTTTAGTGTGATGGTAGAGGTGCAAGTGTGGCCCAACCTTACATCCTGAAGTCTGTTGGTCAGAAAGTCCATAGTCCAGTTACAGAGGTAGGTGTTAAAGGTCCCGTTCTTCGTGATCCCATGTTTTAAACTTTAGTCAGTGTGTAATGGTGTATTATTAGATAGTATAAATAATATCTAATAATTCTAAAGCTCAAAGTTCAATGCTAAGCGAGATATTTTATTTAACAGAATTCCCCTACAACGAACCACACGTTTGGACTACATCCCTCTAGTTCCTGCAGTAATGACGTCACTAAAACCGTTTTTTGACTAACCTCCACCCACATGACTACACAAAAAAGCAGGCGTGGTCTTGTTGTGCTCCGACGGAGAAGAAGATTTGTGTTTGTCGCCATGTCGTCGAAACGCTGTTATTTTCATCTCGGAGTCCAATCATCTTTGTTTGGGCTTCCCAGGGACGCTGTACTTAAAGATTAATGGTTACAATTTATGTTTAACTCGGTTCCCGAAAATTTTAATCCACATGTAAAACTATGTGCAGCACATTTTGCTGAGGACAGCCAGCTTCCTCGATCTCAATCAGTTTAATGCCGGATTCGCACAAAGATTATTCTTGAAAGATGGAGCAGTTCCCTCTTTGTCTGGAGAAGGCGTTGTTTATGGACCACAACCGGTAAGTGTTTTTTATTAAGTTGGTGCGTTTAACAGTTTCTGTAACTTATTATACAAAGGGCAACACTGTTTAGCTTTGTTAACTAGATGTTAGGGCTGTGCAAATAAATCGAATGCGATTGTCATGCGCATCTCGTCAGTAAAAACGCTCCTGTGATTATAAGTACATCTCCAGCACATGCTCCTGCCCACTTGCTTCTCAAAACTAGTCCAATCGCGTTACAAGGAGGTCAGTCTGCTCTAAGCTGGTGTTGAATCACAACACAGGAACCGCTGGCACAATCAGAGCTCGTTACGTATTTCTGAAGGAGGGACTTTATATAACAAGGAAGTCATCAGCCCATTTTTATGACAGTGAAAACAGCGGTATACAGATAGGTGAATTGTGTGAAATGAAATGTGAAAAGCGTGGCTTGAATACGGCCACACAACAGAAGACAACGCAGTGAGACTGTTCTTCAAGTTTTTTTATTTTACTGTTTGCTTCGCGATGAGAGGAATAAGACATGAATCACCCCAAAAAGATGTGATGTGCTTGAGGATTTGAGAAATGGAATTCCTCAGAAAAAAAGAATGAAGCACTTTATTCAGCAGAGATCATAAACATGAGTTAAGTCTCTTTTTATTTATTTATATACTTGTACTAGTTTTCACATAACGTGAAAACATTTTACTAGTTAGACTTTTGCCAAATACGTTTTCCAAACTATAATTTCTGAATAAAAGTATAATAAAGTGAAATATTATGAAGTTTCAATAACAATATACACTACTATACCATTCAAAAGCTTGATGTAAATAATATAAACATAAAAAATAAATGTAACTGTAACAAATGTAATAATGCGGTTTTTTTCAATTTACCCCCCCCCCCCCAAAAAAAGAAACCCCCAAAAATATTCTCAGCTCTTTTCAACATTAATGATAATAATAACAAAAGTTTTTTTTTTTTTTTTTTTAATCCGATTGTTAAAAGGATTTCTGAAGGATTGACTGGAGTAATGATGCAAAAAAAATTGTTCCTAATAAACTGTTTAACTGCACTCCCAAGTGGATATTAAATGATGTTGTGCGATAAGTAAATATATTCTAAATAAACTACAAGCATAAAATTATATACTTTTATTTTGTCCCCACATTCTTCCCTCTCAGTGACACACAGCTGACTGAGAGGCTCATTATGCAGCTCATTATTAGATTAGATTAGATTCAACTTTTGTCATTATGAAGAGTACAAGTACAGAGCTAATGAAATGCATTTAGCATCTAACCAGAAGTGCAAGAATAGTGTTTTATATACATAAAAGTGCAGAGTCAGTAAAGTTATGGTATACAGAATGTACAGTGGAGTTGCTACAAATAATATTGATCAGAGTATATACAGAATATAAGTATGAATGCAATGTAGGGTACATTATGAACAGAGCAATGAAGGATTATATATACATTATGAATAGCAGGAACGTGAGAACAGTGGTAATAAATACAGTTGGATGAGTGTGCAAAAGTATTGTTGAACAATGTATTAAATGCAAAAAAACAGTAGTGCAATGATATTTTTGTAGAAATAGTTTACTGTGCTTGCACAGTAACAACTTGGTTTATAGTGTAATAGCTTTAACCATGTGCAGTCTGTGCAAAATATGAATAGTGCAATACATGTATGTAAAGTACTGTGACCAGTGCAGTAAGAAAGCTGGTGCAGGTTAGATTGGTGGTGTGGCGTTCAGAAGTGTCACAGCCTCGGGGAGGAAGCTCTTCCTGAGCCTAGTACTTCGAGAGCGTAGGCTTCTGTAACGCCTGCCGGATGGAAGGAGGGTGAAGAGTCTATGGTTAGGGTGAGAGGCATCCTTAATGATGTTTCTTCCTGCCCAGACAGCGCTTGTAATAAATGTTCTTGATGGAAGTTAACTGTGTGCCGGTGATCCGTTGAGCAGTTTTCACCACCCGCTGCAGTGCTTTGCGGTCAGATGTGGAGCAATTGCTGTACCACACTGAGATGCAGTTTGTGAGTATGCTCTCAATGGTACAGCGGTAGAATTCAGCAAGGATCCTGGGACTGAGGTGAACTTTCTTAAGGCTCCATAAGAAGTAAAGGCGCTGCTGTGCCTTTTTGACCAGGCTGGAGGTGTTTAGGGACCAGGTGAGGTCATCAGAGATGTGGATGCCAAGGTACTTGAAAATCGAAACGCTCCACTATCACCAGTGATGTAGATGGCTGTGTGTGCATGATTCCTAGTCCACCTGAAGTCCACAATGATCTCCTTAGTCTTTTTGGTTGTTGGTGGCACACCACACAGCCAGGTGCTGGATCTCATCCCTGTAGGCGGACTCATCGTTATCCTTGTTCAGACCTACCACCGTGGTGTCATCTGCAAATTTGATTATGGTTTTGGAGCCATAAACAGGAACACAGTCATGGGTGAATAGGGAGTACAGGAGAGGGCTAAGTAGACTGCAAAGGAGAAACACATTGGGGCAATGGAAGGCACCACGGCTGTAGCCAGGGTGTGAAATTTTTGTGGTCTGGGTGGGAACTGTGCTATAATAACCGTACTCTATTTGCTATTTGAGGTAGGAAATGAAAGAGGTGACTGAAAGAAGAGAAAAATCTGACAAAGGCATGTTATAAGAGACATCGAATGTTTTAAAACATCTCATAGCAGTCACTTAGGATTTGGAGGGTCCTGGGAGAAACTGCATGGAGGATAGTGTCGAGTTATGCATCAAGCAGGGGTTTTAACGGTGGGTTATGGGAATATTAGTTCTGAATAGCAAGGTACTGGAGTTGGGAATTGATTCGCCTCTTGAGACAGCGTCCTGAATGTCTGAAACAGAAGACAGGGAGTCAGCGATTTTGTTTTCTGACTCGGGATGTGTTTAGCAATTATGATAAATTGGTTGCAAGCTGAAATCCAGGTGAGATGCCTTAAGAGTGGCATCAGAGCAGGTGAATGGCTCTGTTGCATCGTTGTCGCAATGCACTAAAATGCTACTAGCGGCCCATTCTTTCCACCATTCTTTCTTGAAAAAATCCCCCGAAACCGATTGAGGGGGAAGCGGCTGTAAGCGTTTGGATATCGGTCAGGATGAAACAAGGTTGTTATAGAGAAAGGATAGGCCATTCCACTGGTTTAAAAATGTTAACCAATAGCCTGAGTTTGTTGTGACATGCTTGAGTTATGGAAATGAGGTCCTCTAGCAAATGGACTGAGGATGCGAGTGAAAGGAAATGTGATATGAAGGGGCAGCTCTGCGGAATGATGAGCATTGCGAAGTTTAAATGTCCGAGCAGAGATAGGAGTTCGTGTTTTGAACAATTTGAGTTTTCAAGGAGAATAGAAGAGATGAGAATTATTCGTTCAATTTTCTCTTTGGGCAGGAATGCTTGGAATTTGTCTGAATCCAAATCAATTCCTAGGAACTCAATGGATGTTGCAGGTCCCATGTTTTTTTTCACTCTGTGATAGGAATTCCTAGCTCAGAAAAAACGTTTTGGACTGTAAGGATGTGTGTGGCTGGGATGGAATTGGGAGGCGAGCTTTTAAAAAAATCATCCAGCAGGTGAATGAGGTGGGGAATGGTGTAGTTGTTAGACAAAATCCAGCAGACGGCTTCTGATAGCATGTTGAAAATTTTAGGGATGCTTTTGCATCCGAAAGTTAAACGCACTGCGAAATAATATTTCCTGGGCCAGCGAACTCCAAATATGTGCCATGAATCTGGAAGGATGGGCATTACTTTGAAAGCAGATGAAATGTCAATTTTTGCAAGCCAAGCGCCCCGACTTGCGATTTTGATCATGTTGATACCTTGGTCTATGTCGGTGTATTTAAGCGAAAATTCATCGAGAGTGATCAAGCTGTTCATGCTTGGGAATGGGGAATTGTTCGGGGATGACAGGTCGATTATTTTTATTTTCTTTACCCGAGAATTTTATTGTAGCCACTCCAGTGGGGCTAATACAAAACCGATTAAATGGAGGATTGTCAAACAGGTCGATCATGAAGCTTGACTCAACTTCTTTTTTTATCAATTTGTTTACAACTTCAGCTTCTATGAGGGTGGATTGAAGATTATTACATGTGATGTTTTGGGAGAGTGGGCATTCAAAGCCGAGTTTAAAGCCATCTTTTAGGCTTGACAGCAGATAATTGGTAAATTCAGCATCCGGTTGATAAGCTAGTTTGAAGTGCATTCGAAAAATATTTACAGGAGTTACCAAATAATAATTTTTGGATTTTTTTTATACTCAGATTTGTATAGACCCCTTTTGCGCGGACGTCACAGGTACGTCATGGCGCTAGCTGGAGGCAAAACAAACAGAAAACTGGAGGCGGCTAATACAAACCAACACAGGATCGGCTACACAAGGAGCTTAAAATATCATCTTGTTGTGTTGTTGGTTGCCAGAATCGACGGAGAACAGGCAATTTGAAATTAAAAAATGAAACTAATTGATATCTTGTTGCTCATCTCATATCATAGCTAACACAACAACATCACTAACACAACATCATGTTAGATAGCATAACTGTTAACAACAAAAGTGCTTTTTCCATTTTAATTCAATATGAAATGTGATCTTTCTAATCTGATATTAGCTACTCAACCAGCCATGCAAGTGCAGTTCGCCGTCAAGATGTAGTTGTTTCCTCTGTTTACAATGACCCAAGCCTGATACATGGTCGTCTTCTGTCCTTGACACTGACTAGGCAGAACTTCGGATCGTACAACACAAAATTCGTCTGTTATATCTTTGTATTTTAAGTCTTGTACGTGACCATTCAGTACGTAGTTTACGCGTCTAAGGATTTATACGCTCGGTTTCTCTTATCAGGTAAATGTAGATGTCAGGCCACTCAATCGGAGGTAACGTTAATCCTGTCAGATCGTCCATCCAATGAGTGATTGTGTACGGGTCGACCAATCTGTTTCCGTCCGTTAAAGTTAACTTTTTCAAATAACTATCGCGGTCCCGGACAGTGAGTGACCTTAAGTATTCAGATAAAGCAGATATATTCAGATTTTATCCAGCCATTGTTAAAAAAACAAGCTAAGAAAACTCGCTAACTACCATTTGTTCAAGTGTTGAGGGGAATCTTTCTGCCTCCAGCTAAGCCCCGCCCACACAAATACATCACATTGTTTACCAACTGTAAAAGGGTCTATACTGGACGTACAACGTGGGCATGAGTGCCACCACAGAAGTTACAGATGTGCATAAAACGGCAGCGCACTCTGAAAATTCTATTTTCTAAGCTATTGAAAATTCTGAAAATGAAAGAACACGAGATGAGTGAGTGTTTGTGTTTTTCAGGGTAACTGAGAAATCACCACAATCTATTTGGTGGTCTGGTTCTGCTGAGGAGACTAGAGAGAGAGAAGAGAGGAAAGGTCTACATCCGCACCTGAGAGGATCTGTGCGCACATACATTAGGATAGATGTTGGTGGTTCCATGGTGACTGCGTTGGACGGAACGGGCATCAGAGTTGCTGTGAAGAGAGAATATGGTGATTTAGTTTGCATTAGAGAGCTGGGAAAGGTATAACCTTTCTTGGATGACCCGCTGTGGCTTGAATGGATGAGTTATGGGCTTGAGCTGCAAGCGGAGGCGGCCCTGCGCTTGTTTGAGCTACTGAAGCTGCAGGCCACTGGAAGTGGGTGGAGTTGTAACCTGGTGGATAGAGTTGTTGACATGGTTGGGCCGGTGCTGCTAGCGGCAATATCCTCACGCTAGTGTCTGCAACAGGAGCTAGAGGCCACTGAAAAGTAAAAAGGTTATGAACAGCAGGAGTACAAAACTGAGTGGCTGTGGGGAGGCCGCTGGGCCCGGCTGCATGTGGTGCTGCGGTCGCTGGAACCGTGGTGGAGGGCTGAGCCTCATCGAGAGGTGGGGAGTGGCCCAGGCTCGCTGAAGGTCTGTTGCTGCGGCTTGATGGGTGAAGCGAGCCGGATCCTGTGCGGGAAAATGACAGTGGTGACTGTGCAGCTGAATTTTGGGCCCTACGGGCTTTGCTCTGCCTGTGGGTCATCTTGGGAGTTGACTGCAAGGAAAGATCTGGATGAACAAGTACAGATCATACATCACTGTTTTGTTTATTTTTCGTGAAGCCTGTATAACTGAGTTGCCCAGCGCTTGCCTCAATCCAGCTACAATAGTAGCTGTCAGTAGTAGTGGTGGGCCAGTTTGAAAAAAAGCTAGCCAGAGAACGCTTTGTTTTCTTGGTTGGTACAAAAATGTCTCTCATGGCTTCTTCTCTGGACTCCTCTTCCCTGACCACAACAGATCTCTCTCCCTTCAGCATCTCCAACACAGCTCTCTCTTTGATGTATTCTCTCTTCTCCTCCTGAGTGTACTGAAGCTTGAATCTTGGGTCAACGAGGCATGCCAAGTAGATTATCCATGGCTGGGTCATCATATTTTTGGTAGGTATCCCATCACTGTTGTCTTTATGGTCCTGGTGAGCTCTGTGTCATCCTCTGCTTCCTTCAAGATGGAGGTGTTGAAGAGATGCATCACTGGTTTTAGAAATGATCAGTGTTGGGTATAGTTACTTTGGAAAGTAGTTAGTTAGGTTACAACGTTACCATCAATTAAAAGTAATCAGTTATGATACAGCGTTACCTATTCATAAAAGTAACGCGTTAGAGTACTCATGCGTTACCAAAAATTAAAAGCCGTTTGCAGCGGCTCACACGTGACAGACACAGCCCCCGGCCCCTTTAAATGCACCTAGAAGTCGTGACTCCCGACAATGAATAACGTCAGTCATCCGACTAAATTAACACTGCAGGATAACAATAACAGGAAAGACAGTCAGCAATCGGCTATTCCACATGGCGTTTTATTTATTTATTATCACAGAACATATTATTAATCAAAATTCGCACCTAACGTTACCCAGCCCGGGTAGCCTAGGCTACTGTATATTATGAGCACCACAAGATAACTCCTGATTTTTCTTTAACTTTAAATAATGCAGTTATCAAAGTACAAGTATGCTTACTTGTAAACACAACCTTAAACAGGCTTGCAGATTTAAATCCATTTAGAAATGATGAACAACCAGCCAGCCAACGATCTAACAGAAATTAACAGCTGCCTGTCAAACAAAAATGATAACAAACCGAATTAAATCCTTCACTGCCACACAGGCAAATGACAAATCGCTTAATAGCCGAACTAATTATTATTAAAGTGTCACTCACAGTCACAAGCCTAAATTCGCTTTAACACAGTCCTCTTACATTTACTCTTCAAAGTAGTGATTACAACGTAGCGTTAAATTTGAGGTAGAATTTTTGGCGGTCGACAGAAGCTTTTCACCAAAGCAGAGTGTGCATTTTACTGTTATGTTCTTTTCTTTTTCGTTGACAAATTGAAAATAATGTGCGTACTTCCATAAACCAAACGCTGTCCTCTCTGCTATCTTGCCGGGAGTTCGAAAAAAAAAAAAAAAAAAAAAAAACACACACACACACACAGGGTCAGGCGCAGGGCACAGACGCATCACAGCCATTGACTTCACGATCACAGAGCTTCGGCTCCGCTGATATTGCACATCCGCAGGTGGCACAGTAGACCTAGGACTACTGTCTGACAAAAAGCAGGCTGCAGTCGGGATTTTCCTTTCCTTAAAATAACGGATTACTTTTTTTAAAAAAGTAACGAAGTTACTGATTAGGCTACTTACGCACGAAACTAACGCGTTAAGTTACACATTTCAGGAAAAAAGTAATTAGAGTACTCTAACGCGTTACTTTGTAACGCGTTACCCACAACACTGGAAATGATACACTGACATAGGATTCACCAGACAATGCATCAGTGAATTCGAGGAGTGGGCTTAGAGCTGCATCTATAGACTCTAACATCCACATCTTGCCAGTTAGGAACCAGCGGCCTGGTCTTCTAGTCCTTTGAGAGGACTTCTGTGATGGCCCTTTTCTGCTCCAGAACCTGCTTCACCATTTGTTGACGGGAGCCCCATCTTGTTGGTGTTTCACTGATGAGCTTGTGCTTTGGCAAGTGATACTCCTCCTGAGCAGCTGCAAGGTCCCGTTTCTTCTTCTAGGAGTAGGAGAAGGCAACCACCACCTTTTTACTGACCCCAATTGCTCTGTCCACCCGCTTGTCTTGGTTAACTTTCTCTGTAGACAGTGAAAAGCAATATATACTTATAATTTGTATTTATATTTTAACTACAATTTGTCGTTTAATCATATTATTCTTACTGCAAAATTTTTCTGCTTGCATATTTTTTTTTTTTATTTACTTCACACTTGATTTGGCAAATTAACATATGTAACAATGTTCATATGTTCACATATGTAAACATATGTTCCAATGCCAGTAAAACACCTTTGAATTTAATTGAAAGAATTGCTGTATGTATAATCCATACAAATATGTCTCGAATAAAGATTAAAGGAATAGCCTATAAAATCACTTAAATAGGGGGAATAAAATCACCTTATCAACTACAGGGTAAGTATTATAGTTACAACGAAGTACTAATTAAGAACAATGATTTAATATAAACAAAATCAATTAAAGCTGCTGCAGTCCGTAACGTGTGCTGCTCTGCATGCATCTTGTGGAAGAACATTGTAGCCGGAACTACTTCTCTCTGTTTATGTCTATGACGAATCACGCAGGTACTGGGCTACTCCACAGCAGAGCCGAGCCGAAGTAGTTTAAAATAGTCTGAATATAAACACTTATTATAGTGTACCGTAGTGATTCAGGATAAGACACAAACACGGTTTGGATATTGGATTCATGATGTACTGGCTCATTATATACATTTTGCAAATTTTTGACCAAAAAGGTTACATGCAGCTTTAACATAACACTACCATTTATATTGCTGTGTATAACTTACCAATAGCAGAGTTCAGTCGATGCCCGAAGCATTGTAGTATTGTCAATCTTTTCAACTTAGCAACTTTGATGATATTGGTCCCGCTATCTGTGGTGATGCAGACGTGCCGGTCCTCGCGGAGTCCCCAGGAGGCGAGCGCATCTGCAAGTCCAGCTGCAATTGATTCGCCCGTGTGATCCTCAGGAAAGTAGACCGTCTGAAGGCATAAGCTGACAAGCTTCCAATCTTGATCAATAAAGTGGACTGTCAGGCTCAAGTATGGTTCTGAGGTTCGGCTTGACCACAGGTCAGCTGTGGTCGCGAAATATGACACTGACTCCAGTTGTTCCTCCACCCTTTCCCTAACTTCACCATAAAGTGCAGGGATAGCTGCGCGTGAAAAATATTTTCGCCCAGGGAGCTCGTATCTTGGGTCGATGATTGAAATCATTTTCCTGAAGCCCACGTTTTCCACTGTAGTAAACGGCATCATGTCCTTAGCCAAGAAGTTTGTTACAGCCTTTGTATTGTCTTTATGACGTTTAGACTGTTTGTCATAAGGCATGAATGCAGCGATCTGTGTTTGCTGCATGGGTTTCTCTTTTGACACAACTGGTGTTGGGGATGATGATGGTGGTGTTGTTTGAGGGACAGGTTGTTGGCTTAAACTTTTATGGTGCCTCATCTTCTGACTCTCAGAATGTTCTATCGGGTGAAACTGCTTCAGATGGTGGAACAGATTTGATGTGTTCCTGCTGCTAGTCGGCACTACTCTCCGGCACATTTTGCAGCACGCTGAAACCTGAAGTTTATCAGATCTCAGATAGCCGAACCACTTCCATACCACTGAATTAGTCTTTCCCCTCTTATCAACCATTTCGTCTGAATTCTCCTCACTTGTGGAAGCTCGTTCAGTCACATTTGTATTGCGTTCAGGGGCGCTCATTTTTGTAGCGTTGGAGATCAGCCTACTACTGCTGTGCTGAGCACTGGTTGCGTGACTCTGCGGTGTACGTCATCACGAAAGTAGCCAATGGTGTTCTGCTCTGTCTGATGGCTGCGCGCCTAACGTCAGTCAGCGATAAATGCTGTTATGTATATTATTATTATAATATATATTATTATTTCGAAATATCGAAAATGTTTTTAATAATAATAACCGTTATTAAAAAAAAAATATCACGATATATATTGATATTTAATTATTGTCCAGCCCTACTTCCTATACATCTATTTAATACGTATGAGAGGCAAGTATTCACTGAGATTCAGGATGTTTAATTTACATGTCTGTGAAGAGAGGTAAAAGATGGCAGAGAGTGCAACTTTTTTTTTTTTTTTTTTTACAAAAGCACATTATTTTGTTGTATAACCATACCCAAATAAAAGTAGCCCCTTTGCAGTTTCAAATGATTCTTTATTCTTATCTGTGTCATCAAGAAAAAAACATGATCAACCCCAGAAGATTAATAATACTGACAGTTATAAAGTTTCAAGTAGTTTTAGATCGTTTGTTGTAATATAACAAAATCTTTAGAGCTGTTGAATAATATAAATGGAGCAGAAAATAGGGGGACACTTTTTTTTCCAACAAAATGAATGTTAGATAATATTGTACCTGATCAAGCATTTTTAATTGTTCTCATAGACACATGGTGTTTGTGTATATAATGTTCAGGGAAGTTTAGTTTATAAAATTGCATCAGAAGGAACCAAGTACTTTCATATTCATGTTTATTTTTCCAAATTACTGACAAGTGAACTGTTTTTGCTTTTATTTCAGAGTTTATTGAAGAAAGTGAGGAGAACAAAAAATGGATTGAAGTTGAGGATAAAAATCATGTCAAAACTGGAGAAAAATCTTTGAGTTGCTCTCAAACCAAACAGAAAAATTTAAAGAAAAGAAGAAGCAAGAAACCGTACACTTGTGATCAGTGTAATAAAACATTTTTGAGGGCTTCAAACCTGAAGAGCCATCTGACAGTTCATACAAAGGAGAAGCCATATTCATGTTATTCGTGTGGAAAGAGTTTTTCACGTTTTTCAAATTTGAAAAAACATAAGAAAATACATAGTGGTGTGAGAGAGTACATGTGCTTTGAATGTGAAAACACTTTTACTTCAGCGAGCAGTTTAAAACGGCACGAGAGGATCCACACTGGAGAAAAACCTTATGAGTGTTCACACTGTGACAAGAGATTCACTCAGTCAGCACATCTGAAAACACATGAGAAAACCCACACTGGAGAGAAACCTTATAAGTGTCCACACTGCAACAAGGGATTCAGTGATTCAGGAGACCTAAAAACACATGAGATGTTCCATACTGGAGAGAACCCAAATAAGTGTTCACATTGTGACAAGAGATTCAATAGGTCAACAGACCTGAAAACACATGAGAGGATCCACACTGGAGAAAAACCTTACAAGTGTTCACATTGTGACAAGAGATTCAAACAGTCGTCACATCTAAAAACACATGAAATGATCCACACTGGAGAGAAACCTTATAAGTGTTCACATTGTGACAAGATATTCAATAGGTCAGCAAACCTGAAAACACATGAGAGGATCCACACTGAAGAGAAACCTTACAAGTGTTCACACTGTGACAAGAGATTCAATAGTTCATCAAGTCTGAAAAGACATGAGAGGATCCACACTGGAGAGAAACCATACACATGTGATCAGTGCGGAAAGAATTTCGCACAAAAAAGAAATCTTACAGAGCATATGAAAGTTCATACTGGAGTTAAACCGTACACTTGTGATCAGTGTGAGAAGTGTTTCACACGCTTATCACATCTTAAGGATCACTTGAACATCCACACTGAAGAGAAACAGTGTTCATTAGATCAATGTGATGAAACATTTTTGAGCTCTTCAAACCTGAAGAAACACCTGACAGTTCATACAAAGGAGAAGCCGTATTCATGTTATTTGTGTGGAAAGAGTTTTTCACGTTTTTCAAATTTGAAAAAACATCAGAAAACACATACTGGTGTGAGAGAGTACATGTGCTTTGAGTGTGGAAAAACTTTTAATTCCATGACCTGTTTAAATCGGCACGAGAGGATCCACACTGGAGAAAAACCCTACAAGTGTTTGCACTGTGACAAGCGATTCAATCATTCAACACATATGAAAACACATGAGAGGACCCACACTGGAGTGAAACCTTACAAGTGTTCACACTGTGACAAGAGATTCAATAATTCAACACATCTGAAAAGACACAATCGGATGCACACTGGAGAAAAACCTTATGAGTGTTCACACTGTGACAAGAGATACAGTCAGTCAATACATCTGAAAATACATGAGATGATCCACACCGGAGAGAAACCTTATGAGTGTTCACACTGTGACAAGAGATTCAGTCAGTCAGTACACCTGAAAATACATGAGAGGATCCATACTGGAGAAAAACTGTATTACTGTACTGAATGTGGAAAGCGTTTCAGTCATTTATCTGCTCTACAGAGGCATACAAAAAACTATCACAGTGAGGTCCCGAACAAACGGAGATGCCTTTAGCTGTTTTTGTACAAATTTTGTATCATATTGGTGTGTCCTCGAGACAGATCCAGCACTTTTGCAGCCTGAAACTGCTATTAACTCTGCTTTAGAGTTAGTCTCACGGGTCACTGCGCTTATTCGCAGACACCAAAGTACATTATTTGCATGTGCTTTAAAGCCTTGCTGGTTAAATGTTTCATTCACACGCTGGTCTGACGTATGCCTTTTCTGAGCACCGTGGTGCACAAAAAAAGCCTGTAAAAAAAGCGCCTGAACTAAGTTACCTTTAGCACTAATACTGTCAAAACACACGATTTACAAATAGAGGTTTGTCTAAAATGAAAGTAAGCAGTTGAGAGAAAAATGGATGTACGCCTGTTTATTAGATGCATGCTGGTCTTAATGGGACCCAATTAAACATGCAGTTGACTGTTATTAGGCATAGTTCACTCTAAAATCGATCAACATTTATCATTATTTTAGCCATTATTTGCTCACTCACGTTGTCCCAAACCTGTATTTATTCATTTTTTTATGCTGAACACAGAAGATATTTTGAAGAATGTGGGTAGCCAAACATTTGTTGGTCCAAAGTCACAATGGACCAGCAACTGTTTGGTTTTCCATGTTCAGCAGAAGAAAGAAAATCATTCAGGTTGTAAAACAACTTTTGAGTGAGTAAATGATGGTATAAAAATAAAGCGCCTATGACAGAATTGACAGACAGACGACAGTTTTTATTTTGGAGTGAACTGTTCTTTGAAGGATAGTGTTTTATTTTTAGATTTGTTCATTCAATTTCTTGAATACTCCTGCTTAATATACCTGTTGTACCTGAAAATAAGCCCTTGTTTGTTTTATTTGTATATTATGTGTAGTTGTAATGTGTAGCTTTATTCTTATTTTTTAATAACAAAGATAAGAAATGACAAAGATTGTTACCTTGCCCACTTTTGCCTTTTTTGATCCCTTGAAAGGTTTATTCTTTATAATAGGTAAATTGGTTTGGCTGTTATGCTCAGACAACTTATGTAAAATAGTATAACCAACATGATAAAGAATAGTGATAAAATTGTGGGTCGTGATGTAAAAAAAAAAAAAAAAAACATTTTTTCCATATTGCCCAGATTTTTAACCTAGTCAGACACTGCTACTTCACATAACAGCAACAACAATAACAATGGCAGACTACATGTTTGTGTTCGTCTTGCAGAAGCCTATTAACTTTACTAGATTTACTTGTTGTTTTGGATTTTGTATACAGCAGCAGAGTGTACAGTACAAATATAAAGGTATACAAGAAGTGACTAAGTCAAAATATTGTATAGTACCATAATATGTCATTTACATTGCATCTGCACTTGTCATGAGATGCTTCACTAGCGTGCAAAACTGCAATTAATAAAAACCAGCAGTGAGTGAATTCTGACAAATTAAATCATATTTTATTGGCCATTACATTAAAGAAATTCAACAGATTTGTCTGTGATCGGCTACATTGCTTAATGCCGATATTTTTGACCATGACTATTAATATATATATATATATATATATATATATATATATATATATATATATATATATATATATATATATATTAATCATCGGCAAACATATCGGCACCCTTGGTAAATATGATCAAAGAAGGATGTGAAAATTAAACTGCTTTGTTAATCCTTTTGTTTTTTTAAATCACAAAAATCTAACCTTTCATTGGATAATAAGAATTTAAAATGGGGTAAAATTTCATTATGAAATGTTTTTTTTCTAATACACATTGGACACAATTAACGATTTAGCCATTTATTCAATACTTTTTTAAAACCTCCATTTGCCTGACATGAGATCAGAGACCATTCCTTCATCCAGAATCACTCCACAGGCCAGGGTGGCCATTCGTGCCATTTTCGCAGGACACGTCCTGGCCAGGATTTCTATATTGCCTAAAATATCGAGGTTTTGGCTTTGGTTTCCCGTTTAAATACTTAATGACGGTAATGATCATTTGACCAATAACATGCAGACTTTGTACGTAAATCAACCAACTGTGGTGCGTGAGAAGGTGGGATCTACAGAGAACGGTCAAAGCGATGCAAATACGTGTAAATTTTAGTGTCGGACTGGAAAGCAGCCTTGAGCTGATTGATTGGTGTATGGCATCAAAGTAATGTGATGGCGATTCAAAAGCACAAGAAGCCATTGGTCTGTGCAGCACAAACAAAGCTAAAATGTTGATATTTTAGGCAATATAGAAATCCTGGCCAGGACGTGTTCTGCAAAAATGGCACGAATGGTCACCCTACTCCAGACCCTTCAGATTCACAGCTTCTCCTCTTCAGTTCACTCCTCTCATTTTCTGTAGGGTTCAGGTCAGAGGACTGGAATGGCTATAGCAGAAGCTTGGTTTTGAGCTCAGTGACCCATTTCTGTGTTGTTTTTTAGGTTTGTGTTTGGATTATTGTACGGTTGGAAGATCCAAAAATGGCCCATTATAAGATTTCTAACAGAGTCAGTCACTTTTTGATTTTTTATCTGTTTGATTTTGATAGAAGCCATGTATTTAAACAAGATGTCCAGGACCTCCAGCAGAAATATAGGCCCACAACAGCAAAAAAACATGGGGTACTTTTTATCCTTGTGTGCACCAAACCCATCTTGAGTGTTTGCTGCTAAAAAGCTATTTTTTTAGTTTCATCGACAATAAAAGCCAGTCCCTTTTGAAGTTCCAGTCATGTCTGATAACTGAATATGCTTTAGTTTGTTTTTGGATGAGCTAGGAGAGTTTTTCTTTTAACCCTCCTAAACAATATGTGGTGATGTAGATGCGGTTTTACTTTTTTAAGGTTTTCTAACCCCGAGACTCAACATTTTTCTTCAATTCTCCAGCTGTGGTCCTTGGAGAGTCTTTAGCTACGCAAACTCTCCTTCTTAACGAGCATTAGGACAGTATAGACACACGTCCTCTCCCAGGCAGTTACATATAATTTTCTGTTGATTGGAAATTTTTAATTATTGCCCTGATGTTGGAAATGGGAATTTTCACTGCTCTAGTTCTTTTCTTAACCCTTAATCAGTGTTTGGGGTCCCAGGGGACCCCACTGGACTTTTCTTTCATTTTTTTAAAGTGTTACCTTCATCTCAGGGGCATGAAACTCGGTGACTTTTCCTAACCATGCACAAAATACTGGGCTTGATTTGGTTGTTCTGAAGGTGTTTAATGTATATATATATATATATATATATATATATATATATATATATATATATATATATATATATATTATTTAAGGTGTTTTCCAAAAAAAACCTCTTTGTTTGTCAAAAAAATAGAAGTAAATCCATTATAAATCTCAAAATTTCTACGTATAAACCAATTTATGGTCTTGGATAAATAAATAAAAAGTGGAATGAACTTTCCGTCTCATACACACACACACACAAATGTATGTGCAACAGAGAGCATTTTTACAGAAATTGGCAAATAAAATAAACAAAACTGGCATAACACAAATTTCACAAATGCAACATGGAACAGACACACACACACACAGAGAAAGAGAGAGAAAGGGAAAAGTGCAAATAAACTTTTGCACTCTGAGAAAGTTTACTGTTCGATGAAAGAGCTGCAGCAGTATTTTGAAAACATCACAGTTAAAGTATAAAAGTGTCAGTCTGGGTCCCGCACACAGCTCATTCTGTGACCATGGACAAAAGGTACAGTCTTGAGGAGACCCTGGATTTCATATTGGATCAAAGTGATAATGAAGAATGCCGGAAAACACTGACCCAGATAATCCTGAGGACTTTACTACTGACAGAAGATGAAACTGAGTTTCAAGAGGATTACCAGGAATCTGAAGAAGAGGATTATAAGGAGGAAGGCCATGCAGACGAAATCTGTCAAAAATGGAAACATCTGGAATACTACTCCACCTCCATAGAGGCCAGGAAGAGCTTCGGCATCAAGGATCATGAAACAAGGTATGCATGCTCTCGCGTCGATGACATGAAGTCTGCCGTTTTATCATTTTTTCCCAACGTAAATCCAGAACAGCTTGATTGAAAAGACAAATTTGGAAGGCAAAAGTGCATCATGACAGCTGGGATGACGTAGATTGAACAGAGTTTGAAACTTTTATTGGTTTGATTGTTCTTGTTAGTGTTTATTGCTCAAGTTCACAAAATTGTCAAGAATCATCTGATTCGACAACAAGGACACAAGAACAGGTCAACATGAGACTGACAAGCTGGCGACAATCTGTGACATAATGAGCCGCATTTCCACTGTCGGGTCAGTGCGAGCCAGGGCTTAAAGCAGGGCTCACAGCCCCGGGCCAGTAGCACGAGGCCAGAATAGCGCAGGGTTTCCACAGTGGAGCTTGAAGCACCGCTGCACGTCACTAAAACACACCCTTTACACGCCTCTCAGAACAACGCCATGCAACCTGAAAATTTCACCAACAAAGAGAAGTTATCAGAAAACTAATAAATAAGTCACTGGAACATGTGCGATCACAAAACGAAGATGATAAAAGCGGCAGTTTGTTTGCATATGTATTCAAATTCAAAAGCATCGATGTTTTAACTATAGAATAAGTGATACATTGATTATATTGTTTTAATTTATCAGGACTCAAAATTATTCACACAAATACACTTATTTCTATTTTATTTATTTATTTTTAACGCTCATGAAAATAGCCTGCTTGTTCCGTCAAGTCTCTTTCTGTTTATTAGCCACAGTAGCCGTCACATTTAGAATGGATGATAGTATCTCTATTTTTGTAAGCTCCCGAACAAAAACATTATTAGGCTATATTCTTTTATGATAGGCAACGTGAGCTAAACTCTCGAGACGAGGCTTGTGACAGATAATATTAAAATAATAATATTATTAAGTTACTAAACACGACTGTTAATAAGGAGCTGACGTCTGATTTCTTCAAGCGGTCATATTTTACCATGTTTACTATGGTAACATGTTTAGCGTGCATATCTTTTTCATCGCTTATAAATATTTCTGCCTTGTTTAGTGATTATAATCCACATCAGATCAAGTTATTTCAAATACTCGCTGCTGACTGAAAGAGAGTTTTGAGCTCAACTTATTTAAAAAAGTGTTTAATGCTGGTGTTAAAGCTGTTATCTTTCCGAAATGATCAGCAGCGCAGACTCGCTATTTTTATAAAAGCTCCCAAACAAAAATCATTATTATATTTTGATGATATGCAACGTGGAGCTAAACTCACGAAACGAGACGACAGATAAAATGTTACTTAATAAATACACAATTGTGATAGAGAATAAGAAGCTGACGTCTGATTTCTCCAAGCAGTCATATTTAACATGTTTATTATGGTAACATTAATGTTTAGCGTGCATAGTCTTTTACATCGCTTATAAATATTTCTGCCTTGTTTATAGTGATTATAATCCACATCGGATCAAGTTATTTCAAACACTTGCTGCTTACTAAGAGTGAGTTTTAAGCTCAACTTATTTTAAAACGTCTTTAATGCTGGTGTTACAGCTGCTGTCTTTCTGAAATGATCCACGCTGACGCTCTCTAGACACGGAGAAACTCCGCCTTTGTTTGTAACCCCTCCTATAGCCCCAGCTGGCCCGCTTTGGCCCAAGGATTTCATCGGGCCGAAAAAACCTGGCCGTTGGCCCAGAGGAAGCCCCGGCGAGGCACGATCAAGCCCCGGAAGTGACAGTGGAAACGCGACTGGCCCTGGCACGCACTAGCACGCCCGGTCTTAGCTCGATAGTGGAAACACGGCTATGGCCTCTGATGTATAACCCAGGCCCAGATCTAACTGTAGATGAGTGCTTGATTCCATTCAGAGGAAGATGTGCTTTCAAGCAGTACATTCCCAGGAAACCTGCAAAGTACGAAATCAAGATCTGGGCTGCATGTGATTCCAGAACAAGTTATGCTTGGAATATGCAGCTGTACACAGCAAAGCCTCTAAGTGGAAAGCCTGAAAAAAAAAAACCAGGGTATGCGAGTGGTCCTTCACTTGACTGCTGGTCTTCAGGGACACATAATAACCTGTGACAATTTTTTTTATGTCACATGCCCTTGGCCAGGAGCTCCTAAAAAAACCCAGCTAACAATGGTTGACAATAAGAAGAAACAAGCCTGAGGTTCCTCCTGCTCTTCTCTCAACAAAAGGCAGCGATTGCTTTTCTTCTGTCTTTGCCTTCAGTGACACACATTGCTTTGTATCTTATCGTCCCAAAAAAGGCAAAAATGTGTTACTAATGATGTCCTGCCACAAGGAGGCCATAGTAAGCAACAGGAAATGGACAAGAAGCCTCAAGTAATCTTGGAATTCAATCATTTCAAAGGAGGAGTTGACAACATCGACAAGGTATTTCCAAATTTGATAATCATATACATTTTGCTGAATATTTGCTAAATATATAATGCATTTCTTTTGTCAGTGAATGTACAAATTTGTGTGTCTTTGTAATATTGCAGATGATTGCAACCTACAGCTGCAAGAGGAAAACAGCTCGTTGGCCAATGGCTGTTTTCGCAGCCATGATTGACGTGTCTGCCATCAATGCTTTTGTGGTGTGGAAAGAGATAAATCCTGCATGGGAGAGAGGAAAATGTTTCCAGAGAAGTCTCTTTCTTGAACAGCTTGGAAAAGTTCTGGTGAGTCCTCACATGAAGAGCTGAAAACACCTGCCTAGTACACCAGCCTCAGTCAAATTATTGATGAAAATGCAAGATCATCCTCCTGACAGTGAAGAGGCTCCAGGACCCTCCACCCAACCTCCATCCTCAAAAAGAAAGTGCTGTGAGGTGTGTCCACGGAACAAAGACGTGAAGTCCAAAAGGCACTGCACAAACTGCAGGAAGAACATCTGCATTGCCCATAATATCAATATCTGCCAGATGTGCATGAACTTTAGTTCATGATACCAAGTACCATTAACAGTGTTTTGCATTCTGCTTGTTCTTTCACTTGTTTATTAGCCATGTGATTTATATAAAGTTGTATTGTTCTGTGTACCCTTTACTCCTGTTCCTTACAGTTTAGTGGTGCTGTTGTTTTGTTTTTTATTATATTGTTTTATTTACTTTGTTAAATTCATCAAAGTTGTGAGAAGTTGAAGCGTCAGGAAAAACTACTTGAAAATCCCTATGGACCTCTATTGGTTATATGTGGTCATTGCACTTTCTTTCTTTAATTATAATTTCTAAAGTTTTTTCACAAACCAGCAGATGTCAGTATTCTATCCCTAACACAGGGCAGTGACCAAAAACAAATTAGATTGAATATTTAAGTGATTTTTTCTTTAAAATTTTTTTTTCATAAGCCAATTTATGGCCTAGTTAAGTAACTGTGCAGTAAATAGGTAAAAAAAAAAAAACATCAAAATTTCCACAAAAACAGCATCAATGTATAGTTGATTGATTAGGGCGTATAGCCACTTCACTAATTTATGAAGCTCAATCATCTTTTGCTGCACATCAGAAATATATTCTTTGGTTTTTCTCATTGTGATGGATGATTAATGGAATTTGGACTTTGTTTTCCCTCCTCTTTATATTTCTGTGAAACAGGAAGCCATGGCTGGATAATTTCATGTTTTTTAATTCATGTTAATTGAGAATATGAATGGGAGTATACTTCAGAGATATTTTACTCAATAGAATTTTGCCCAACATGTATTTCAGAAAAGCATTTATATGATAATGATATTTCCCCCCCATTTTAAATATTTTTCCAATGATTTTTTTTTTATTATTTAAATAAAATATCAAAAGGATTAATAATGCAGATTAATATTCATATCTTTCTTTGATCATATTTACCTATGTGACCCTGGACCACAAAACCAGTATTAAGTGTACATTTAAAAAAAAATGGTTTGTTAGGATAGGATCATATTCGGCTGAGATATAACTGTTTGAAAATCTGGAATCTTAATTTTTAAAAAAATTAAAATATTGAGAATATTGCCTTTAAAGTTGCTCAAATTAAGTTCCTAGCAATGCATATTACTAATCATGTAAATGCGGAACGTAACCGCACAGGAGCGGGATGAAAAAATTGTCCCATGCAGACCTCTACTTTCAAGGCAAGGCATTTTTCATCTTTATGTATGTAATCTATTTATTTATGACACTATATTTAATAATTTCTTGACAATCTTTTTTACATCTTAATTATTTGCTACATGATAAGTAAAGGAATAATCCACCAAAGCTCCCTATCAAACACTTCCTATGCCTTCGGTTTTCTAAGTCCTGACCAAGAAAATAGCTATGTGTAAAGCATGTCTGTATCCTTTCTTATTTTTGTGCATGGTTTATTTAGTTACTTCAACACCAAGGAGAAGAAGGTGCCAGGTTCAATATTTTCATCTTATTTTTATCCCTTTTGTTTTACTGTACTAAAACATAGAATGCAGAAAACAACCACAACTTACTTTCAAAATTTTAAACTTGATATAACTTTACACAACATGATATGCGTAACTTCAAAACAAACACAAAAACATCTTATTTTTTATATTCAGATCATAATGATGTCATAAATCATTGCTATCGTAAGTATAAAATTATTGCTTCACATGATGTGCCTTTACATGAAATACTACTGATCAGACTATATATACAGATTACTGTACGCCAAATTTCCCATCATTCTTTTATCAATATCAAGCTATCATAAATTTGATACAAAAACCCCTTCATTGATTAAACAGGTCCATTAAAACAACTTAAAACATAATGAAATAACATTTCTGGGAGAATATTTCATGGTCAAGTATTGAGCTCACAATTGTATTGAAAATTGCAAAGCGTTGTCTTCCTCCATCAGGGATTGATTGTGCGATAGCTTCTCAATTTCATGGTGACGTTGCTTTGAAGTCCGAGCCTCATCAACTGATCTTTTAACTGAAAATATATGAGCTTTATGACATCCATGCACTGATAAGATATGGTAGTCATACTGTAGCACATATATTTATTATTCACATTTAAAAGTATTTGCTGTTTCCTAGAAGTCTTTTGAAATGAAATGTTTACATAGAAAATGATGTGTAGTATTTATAAACGAAAAGTAATATACATTATGTAAATATTACCGTATTTTTCGGACTATAAGTCGCACCTGAGTATAAGTCTCATCAGTCCAAAAATATGTCATGACGAGGAAAAAAACATATATAAGTCACACTGGACTATAAGTCACATTTATTTAGAACCAAGAACCAAGAGAAAACATTACCGTCTCTAGCCACGAGAGGGCGCTCTATGATTTCATACAGGAGCACTGAGCAGCATAGAGCGCCCTCTCTCGGCTGGAGATGGTAGTTTTCTCTTGGTTCATTTCTCTCGATTCATTTCAAATTAATTTTGATAAGTCGTACCTGACTATAAGTCGCAGGACCAGCAAAACTATGAAAAAAAAGTGTGACTTATAGTCCGGAAAATACGGTAATTGCTGATAGATTAATGCCTTATGTTAACTCTTGAGTTGATTACCTGTATAATCACAAGCTCTTCAATCTGAGACTCTGACCAATTTTTTTGACTCTTAATCTTCACTCGCATTCCTATCACTGATCAATGGGGGAAAAACAAATCTTTACAGTGTTTTATGTATTGAAAACAGCAGAAACAATCACATATCCAAGTAAGCATACCATACTCAGCTGACGAAGGTGGGTTGATATGATGGCCATCAGATTCACCTAACAGCAAACAGAAATATCATATGTTACACTTATGATACAGACTTTTGTTTCTTTTTATTTTACAGCATCCACATTCATATCCATATTGTCACTGTTGGTTTCTTATTTTTGGGTATAATAGCCTAATGCTTATTCATTTTCACTCTAGAAGGTATATTTGCTCACCACTGTAACAGAAGAAAGGCAAACTGTCAAAGCATCTCTCATCTGTCCACTGACCAAAGTGTTGTAAAGACACAGCCGTGCAGTGCTGAGACCCCTGCTGCCCTGAAATAACCGCACCGTTATCTGGTTCTGCAGGAAGATTTTGAGTTGATGGAAGCCAATACGTGAAGGAAGAGCTGCTGTGATCTGACCACAGTCTGTTTCGGTGCAGACCAATCCATACATTTTTATAAAATCGTTCAATGCTCAGTATCTGTTGACGCTCTGTCTCATTCCTCACGCTGGCCAGGTCTGTGTATTCCTCTCTACAGTAGCTCTGAGCTTCAGTCCAGGTCCTTTCCTCAGATACCCAGACATACTTCTGAGAGGAGTTTTCTCTACCTAGGATAAAAATGTTAAGACAGTAAGTCAATTCATTTGTTACTTCATCTGGCCATCCATCTTTTTAAAATGCATTTATTTTTACAATACACCTGCATTAACAAAACACACAGTTTTTGGGAGGTACACCGGATTTTTGATCCAAGCCAAGTCTTACCACAAGGACAGTGATGGTTGTTGAGACTTTGACTTAAAGTGATAAAAGTAAAAGCAGTATGTACATAAAAGAAATACATTTTCAATTGTAATGCCTTACCATCATAGCAGACAAATGTGTAAGGATGGTCACATGAATAATCAAACCATTCCCCATTAGAATCCATGTAAACGCACAGCTCGTTCCCACCACTGTTGTCTGGTTGATGTAGCCAGTTCCTGAAATCTCTCTCTCCTTCCTGATAGAAATCATTGTCTTCCAGTGACCATCTCCAGCTGTTCACATCATCATACAGTCCAATCCAGGCTGAACCACTGTAACTCCCATTAACTGTGTTAATGAGTCTGTTCATTTCCTCCATGTTATCAACGGTGGCCAGATCTGTGTAAGTCTGTCTGCAGTAACTCTGAGCTTCAGTCCAGGTCTTAGATTCATTGACAAAGTGATACTGATGGAATGATGCTGATGCTATCAGTGTGAAGAAAAAATGTAATGATACAAAAGAAACATGTTTTATTCAGTACCTTTCAGGGCTGTACAGTGCGACATTTGTGCTATGAAAAATGAATAGATTTACCACTGTAGCCTGTATGAGATACAGTTTTCCGTGTTTATTACACAGCCACTTAGTACTGTGAAGTGATTTAGTTGTGCTTGGCTGTGTATGAGATTATGCTTATGCTTTTGAAGAAATAGCCTATCTTGGCTTCTATCAGCTGCAGCTCTGGTACGCCGTCTCAATATCCTTCTGCACAACATGATATCTACACATGGCTGTAGCCAGCTATGAGGTCATCGAGGTCCGGACCTCTGTAAATATTTCATGTTCGAAAATAAAATTTGTTCTGTGATTGACTAATTTGTTGCTAAACTTCCGAAGTGAACGAAGACTCACTTCGGAAGTGTCTCGCAGCGAATATTTTCATACCGCTAAGAGTTGTTAGCGAGATGGAGTAGAAAGTTAATAAAGTAGGAAGTTGCGGTTTAGGGCCAGCGATCACTTGATCTTATCTAATTTCAAAATATTTTGAAATAATTTCGGTTTAAATTTATTTATTTATAGGTTTTTGTTTATTTTAATAGCAACATCTGGCAACATTGCATCTCCAGCATTAGTCTTAGTAGTTAACAAAAACTACAAAAAAATAGCAGCGGCTTTTTACACTAAGTGCAAATATCTATAGATTATTTTTATACTATACTATATTTATATTATTTTTCTTTTACAAGAGGGAAATTAGTAGTAAATAGCAAAACCAACATGATGAAGAATCATGATAAAATCATGAATTGTTGATATTCCTGAAAAAAAACATTGTGATCTGATATTTTTGCCTTATCTCCCACCCTTGGCCTGTGTTACAAAATTTTCAACCTCTGTAGCACCAGTGCTATAAGCAAAAAGGTTAATTCACAGCCCTGTCTTTATTTTGTTCTAATATATCTTTTTCTTATTCTTTTCTAATTGCAGGTTATTTTTCATTTATTTATTTTCCTGGGTACTCACCACTGTAGCAAAAGAAAGGTAATGCAGTGTTGCAGTTTTCATCAGTCCCGCTCCCAGAGTCACTAAATGACACTGCAGTGCAGTATTCATTGTTTCCAGCATTATCTGGCTGTCCTGTCCTCCAGTTACTGAATGAAGAGTTGCTCTGATCTGACAAAGATCTGGTTCTGTAAAGTCCAATCCAAACACTTTGAAGAAGTGGAATTAATGACTGAACCCTGTAGTTTTCCATCTCATTTCTGATACCAGTGTTGTAGTCGAGACCAGCTCATTCGAGTCCGAGTCAAGACCGAGTTCAGAAAGGGTCGAGTCCGAGTCAAGACCGAGTTCAGAAAGGGTCGAGTCCGAGTCAAGACCGAGTTCAGAAAGGGTCGAGTCCGAGTCAAGACCGAGACCAGAGAGATTGGGTCTGAGACAAGACCTAAAGAAATCTTCAAGAGTATGTCAAATGTTTGGTGGAAACAATAAAGGTTAAAAGTGCCACATAGTATGTGGTGTAAAGGTAATTTTATTAGTATTATGAAGTGTTACTTGTCAATATTAAGTGCTCATTTTCACATAACATCGTTGTACCACTATACACATCCATATAACCTTTCTAGCAGAGATGGGACCAAGTCACACATGTGCAAGTCTCAAGTAAGTCTCAAGTCTTAACCTTCAAGTCTCAAGTAAGTCCCAAGTATTTTTTTTCTTGGGCAAGTCAAGTCAAGTCAAGTCACAAGCTATGTCAAGTCAAGTCCAAGTCAAGTCACCTTAATATTGTTATTTTACCCGCAGAATCTGATCTTAATAAAGTTAAAAGGCAAGATATAAGTAACTGTCAGTAAATTTAAATAATTTGGATTTGCATTGTAAATACTCATGTTCAGTAAAATACATCATGGAATCAAACAAAATTGTAACTTCCTAAAATTATTTATTTTTCACTTCTGCCAACAGTGTTTGAAATGTTTTACATTTTCAACATTGAGTCCATAAAACTAAACATCCAACAGACTCCTCTCTGAACACCTCTCTCTCTCTCTCTCTCTCTCTCTCTCTCACACACACACACACACACACACTCTCTCTCTCTCTCTCTCTCTCTCTCTCTCTCAGAGTATAGAATATAAATAGTATTTTCAGTTGTTTCATACTTTTTTGTTATGTACAGTACAGACCAAAAGTTTGGACACACCTTCTCATTCAAAGAGTTTTCTTTATTTTCATGACTATGAAAATTGTAGATTCACACTGAAGGCATCAAGGGCTATTTGACCAAGAAGGAGAGTGATGGGGTATATATATATATGTAATATGCACTTCTCATGATTGGGTAATCGCGGCAGCTACATTTGTTTTTCTGATTAATTGTTTTGCTCTATGTGAAAGACAAGGTAACTAAATATTCGGGGCTTATGCCCCCTTAGCCCAGCCCTAGCGCCGCCCCTGGAATGCATTTTTTTGACGGCCTGCTAGCGGATCATTAGGGGCCGTTCATACCGTTAGTATGCGCTCTCATAATGGAAGCAACGTGCTCACGACGAGCACCGCATCGAGTTAAAAACATCTAAACTTTTCAGAATGCTGCAAACGCACTGCAGGTCATGTGACAATAACTAACCAATCAGCTTCATCCTTTCCCGTATCAACGTTGAAAGCTCAGGTAACATGAAGGAACAGCTGTTCATAGCTGTATATGGATTGCCATTTTGAAATGAATTTAGTAGCAGAGCTACTGCGAGCGATTTTTAGTGCTGCAAATCCATTTATCCTTTGCTGAAATTTCTACGTCTTCATTGAGAGAGAGCGTGTCATGGATGCTTAGCAACGACAGACGCCCCAGGAGCACTTCTGCCAAAGCGCTTTGGAAAGAAGGAGAAAGCGGCGCGACTAGCGTTTTCCACGCGTTTTTAGGCGCGAACTATTGAAGACAAAAGCGATGACCCTCGGTACCTCTCAGGCTGACATGTTGATGTGATGTGAAATCTGATTTAAGTGGGCGTGGTGTGTGTAAGGTAGAGAGGGCATGACTGATGATAGTGTCCTGATCCAGTCACGACGCTATTCTCAGCCTGCGCTCCAGCTGAGTAATCAACTTTATTTAAAAAAATAATTTATATATTTT
This sequence comes from Carassius auratus, assembly GCF_003368295.1. Classification (NCBI taxonomy): domain Eukaryota; kingdom Metazoa; phylum Chordata; class Actinopteri; order Cypriniformes; family Cyprinidae; genus Carassius; species Carassius auratus. Next base: position 57,628 of record NW_020528270.1, on the reverse strand, counting down.
ATATTCAAACTGAATACATGATTTGATTAACACTCAAGTCATTCAAGTCATCGTGTCTCAAGTCAAGTCAAGTCCCGAGTCTTTAACTTCCAAGTCCGAGTCAAGTCTCAAGTCCTAAAAATAGCGACTCGAGTCGACTCGAGTCCAAGTCACCAAGTCACAAGTCCCCATGTCTGCTTTCTAGTACACATAACATTACTGTACGAACCTATATTGTAATTCTACATAACACTTCTAGTACAAGTAACATTACTGTACCACTATACCTGTAAATGTTCAACTGTAACAGCTTTTACATAACTTTTAACCCTGAAGCTTAACTAATGACTGCTAATATCCTTACAATGTCTTGGATTATGTGCACTTTAAATGTTGTGAAGATTACAGATGGGCATAATTACTTTTTTTAAAAAAATAAGTGAGGAGACCATCCTGCTACCCAACCAAGCACGATGTGGTCTCATGATCAATCCACCCAGACTTAAAACTCTCTCTATTGGTGCAGAGGAAGTGGGGACTGACAAAAGTTACCATTTCATCACTTTCTTTAACAGCAACGGATAATCTAATGCTTATTTCCCTGGATGGTGCGTTTTAATGCAGGGTAAAATACACACTAGTCGAAGTTTTTTTTAGTTACGGACGGCATACACACAAGTGCCGACTGACTGTCCAGGAAAATTTCATCCAAAAGTGTGTATGTGCCAGGGGAAGAAAGCTGGATGAAATGCCATATAAGTTCAATGCCTTCTGTCAGACATTTTTTTTGGGGGGGGGGGGGTGGGGGGGGGTGTTTAGTGTTGAGACAGTCAGTCTGTGTCTGTATTCATTATATAATTTAATTAAACAATATTTGTTTTTTTCTGTGACAATTTTGTCCTACTTTGTAAAAATAACACAGTTGAGAGATATAATGTAGCAATGTGGCTTTCTGGAAAGCGGGATCACTACAGGCGGATGGCAGGAGGGTAACTTAAGGCCGGTGACACACTGGCTGCGTGGCGTCTCTGCTGCGTGCCAGAAGCGTGGTGGCTGCTTCGCGTTTTCTGTGTCTTTACACACCAGAAGCGTGCCTGACGACTCGGCGCTGGCACGCTGCTGTAGGTGACATAAAGGGAGGCTGCCGAAAAACCAGGCTCTTGTCTTCATGACAACAATATCAACTTTTTTTTTTTTTTTTTTTACACACCTACTGATAGGAAACCGTCAACAGTATTGACGGCAAAATAGAGTATGTTTGACAGGTGCAATGTTTGAAAATCGATCATTATTAATTTATTTTTTAAATTACATTTATATCTGAATTTATGCCAACCTATAGACTTTCAAATATCAAAATATCATGAATTAATATGTATTTGTGTACAAAATGACATATAAACACATTTTCCTAGTATATTTTGCCTGGAAACGCTTCCAACATGCACGTGTGTCGCGTGAAAATAGGCGTCGGTTCTATTTCTAGCATGCACAGGTTTTCCGCGCGTCTCACGCAGGCAGTCTGCAAGATCTAACCTGTTAACATGGGAGCCGAATTAAAAACAGACACGCCACACAGCTGAGACGCTTGCGCCACACATCCATTGTGTCGCTGGCCTAACGTCTCACGTCAAAAGAAAATCACCAGTCATTGGATGTCAATCATACATCAATTTAAATAAACATTAACATACAGTAATAATCATGAAATATTTGGATTGGGACTCGAGTGGACTCGGGCATAAGTCCGATTCCTAATATGTTCGAGTCCGAGTCAATACCGAGTCAAAATGCACACGAGTCCATGACAAGACCGAGACCATTAAAATACGGTCTCGAGACCGAGTCCAAGACAGAGTCCGAGTCTCGAGTACTCAACACTGTCTGATACTGACGAGGTCTGTGTGATGTTCTCTACAGTAACTCTGCGCTTCAGTCCAGGTTTTATACTGGTAAACAAACACATAGCTTGTACTAGCATTCGCTTGTCCTGTGGGAAGCAATTTAAATGTGATTTATCATAAAAGCATAATTTGTTCAAAATACTTCTTTAAGAGTCTATAAGCAGTTCTCACCATCATAGCAAACAAAAGGAGCTGTACTGTAGCAAGAGGTTTCACCCCATATTCCATGATTAAGTGGCAAGTACACACACAGACTCTGTCCACCCGAGTTCACTTGTTGCTGAACAAACCAGCTTTTAAAACCTTCACCTAATGCTGCATTTTCCAATGACCATCTCCAGCTGTTCAGATCATCATAGAGTCCAATCCAAGTCGATCCATATAAAGTGCCACGTACTGTTTTAATGAGTCTGTTCATTTCCTCCATATTATCAATGGTGGCCAGATCAGTGTAATTCTGTCTGCAGTAACTCTGAGCTTCAGTCCAGGTCTTAGACTCAGACACAAAGTGATACTGACGGGTGCATGTAGATTGTGTGCAGGTTCCTGTGAATTGTTTCACAGCACAGAAAACAAAGAAGAGGGAAAAGTTCATATCTGAAGAAAATTATAAAAACACTTTTGTTTTTACCCCCATTTTTCATGAGTTGATCTCAAAGATCTAAGATTTTTTCTATGTACACAAAAGGCCTATTTCTCTCAAATATTGTTTCAAATCGGTTTTATCAATATCCAGCAACTTTGGACAGCCATTGAAGAGGAGTGGACCAACATCCCACAGGCCACAATCAACAACCTGATCAACTCTATGCGAAGGAGATGTGTTGCACTACTTGAGGCAAATGATGGTCACACCAGATGCTGACTGGTTTTCGGACCCCCGATACAGTAAAATTGCACATTTAAGAGCTGCCTTTTATTGTGGCCAGTCTAAGGCACAGCAGTGCAATAATCCTTCTTTCTAATCAGCATCTTGATATGCCACACCTGTGAGGTGGATGGATTATCTTGGCAAAGGAGAAGTGCTCACTAACACAGATTTAGACAGATTTGTGAACAATATTTAAGAGAAATAGGCCTTTTGTGTACATAGAAAAAGTCTTAGATATTTGAGTTCAGCACATGAAAAATGGAGGCAAAAACAAAAGTGTTGCATTTATAATTTTGTTTCAGTGTACATCTGAATAAATATGCTTTTCATTCATGTATGGTTTGTTAGGATAAGACAATATTCGGCTAATACGACTATTGGTGCATCTCAGTAAATTAGAATGTCGTGGAAAATGTCATTTATTTCAGTAATTTCAACTCAAATAGTGAAACTTGTGTATTAAATATATTCAATGCAAACAGACTGAAGTAGTATAAGTCTTTGGTTCTTTTAATTGTGATGATTTTGACTCACATTTAACAAAAACCCACCAATTCACAGAACAATCTCCACAGATTTGCATATGGTGACATGCCAATCAGCTAAACAACTCAAAACACCTACAAAGGATTCCCGAGCCTTCAAAATGGTCTTTCAGTTTGGTTCACTAGGCTACACAATCATGGGGAAGACTGCGGATCTGACAGTTGTCCAGAAGACCCTTCACAAGGAGGATAAGCCACAAACATCCACAGCCAAAGAAGCTGGCTGTTCAGAGTGCTGTGAGTTAAGTGGAAGGAAAAAGTGTGGAAGAAAAAAATGCACAACCAACCGAGAGAACCACAGCCTTATGAGGATTGTCAAACCAAACAATGCAGATGAGCTGAAGGCCACTGTCAAAGAGACCTGGGCTTCCAGACCACCTCAGCAGTGCCACAAACCCAAGTATTGAGTACATGAAGAGTAAATTAACATACGTTCCAGAAGGCCAATAATTCACTAAAAAAATATGTTTTTTTGTTGAGATAGTGAAGTGGTGGGTTTTTGTTAAATATGAGCCAAAATCATCACAATTAAAAGAACTAAAGACTTAAACCATTTCAGTCTGTGTGCATTGAATTTATTTCATACAGAAGTATCACAATTTGAGTTGAATTACTTAAATTAAACTTTTTTTCCAAAACATTCTAATTCAGTGATCCTCAAATCTGGCTCGCGAGATCCATTTTCCGGCGAAGTTTAGCTCTAACCCTAATCAAACACACATGAGTTTGCTAATCAGTGTCTTCAGGATCATTAGAAAATCACAGGCAGGTGTGTTTAATTGGAGTCGGAGCTAAACTCTGCAGGAAACTGGATCTCGCGTGCCAGATTTGAGGATCACTGTTCTAATTCATTGAGATGCACCTGCATTAACAAATCTGGGATCTGTGGGTGCAAAAAAAAAAAAGAAAAGAAAAGAAAATCGAAATATTTAGAAAATCACCTTTAAAGTTGTCCAAATGAAGTTCTTAGCAATGCATATTACTAATGAAAAATTATGTTTTTATATATTTACAATAGGGAATTTACTTAATATTTTAATGGAACATGATCTTTACAATATCCTTATGATTTTTGGCATGAAAAAAAAATTAATAATTTTGTACCATACAATTTTTTTTTTTTTTTTTTTGGCTATTGCTAAAAATATACCCCAGCGACTTATGTATTAGGGTCTCATTTATGACAGATTGATTCACACTGAATTTTATGCAAAATGGGTATACGACACTTGAGGAATTTAAAGAAGAGTAAAACGTATACTGCTGTGCATTTGACCCTAATTAACAGTTGTTTGATCCCTATATGGTGTACTCCATGATATTTAGTTGTAAAATAAATTAATGAAAAAAAAAATAATAATAACAGTAAAGTTTTGAAGACTAAAACCATTTTGGGGATCAGTCCCTTTGGTCATATTTTTATTTTCATTGAATCATTAACATGTTAAGTTTTACCAACATTTTACAAAAGGTTTTCTACAATAAATTTCAATGTCTTTTGAATCCACATATTTTCTGGTGCTAAAAGTCTATCTTATTTGTCACAAATTATGACATCCATAAAAGCGAGAGAACTTACTGTTGTAACAGAAGAAAGGCATGTTGATTATACAGATCTCATCTGTCCATCGGCCTGAATGTCTGAATGATACTGCAGTGCAGTGCTGATAGCCTGCAACATAATCTTGACTGCCACCGTTATCTGGTTGAGCTTTTAACCCAGGAATTTCAGGCCTCCAGTTTTGATAACTGTTATTCTGACTGTTTGACCAAACTCTGTTTCTGTACAGGCCGATCCAGACTCCTCCACCTGTTGTCTCATAGATCCTCTGGTTCTCAGTCTGATTTCTCACATTGGCGAGATCGGTGTAATGCTCTCTGCAGTATCTATGAGCCTCTAACCAGGGTTTCCCATAATTGATACTGATAAAACTCTGTGTGGCGGTTTCTCTACCTGATATGAAATATGACAAATTTATTTGCACATCAGCGATCAATGAAAAAATATCTAAAAAAAAAAAAAAGCAATTGTTACCATCATAGCAAACAAATTGGAATGCAGAGTCACATGACAAATCAGCCCATTCCCCATTAGAATCCATGTAAACGCACAGCTCGTTCCCACCACTGTTGTCTGGTTCATGTAGCCAGTTCCTGAAATCTCTCTCTCCTTCCTGATAGAAATCATTGTCTTCCAGTGACCATCTCCAGCTGTTCACATCACCATACAGTCCAATCCAGGCTGAACCACTGTAACTCCCATTAACTGTGTTAATGAGTCTGTTCATTTCCTCCATGTTATCAACGGTGGCCAGATCTGTGTAATTCTGTCTGCAGTAGCTCTGAGCTTCAGTCCAGGTCTTAGATTCATTGGCAAAGTGATACTGATGGGATGATGCTGATCCTGGCAATAGAGGAACAAATTAAGCATTTATTTGTTTATCATAGTATAACAAATATTTCTAATGAATTCAGTGGACTCCAATCTGAGACTACTAACAACATTTAAGCATTTTTCTCATTTAATGAATTATTTACTGTTAGAAATTATATGATCAGTATTGGGTGGACAAATGAACACAAATTTCAGAATATAGTGTATAGTAGTTGGATTTGTTTTCCTTTTGCTTTAAACAAAGTAGCCATTGAACTGCATGAAATTCTCAAGATTGTGTCACAGTAAAATTGTTAATGGTCACCAATATATTTTGGTTACCAACATTCTTCAAAATTTCTTCTGTGTTCTGTAAAAAAAAAGATATGCATACCAATTTGGAATGACATGAGGGTGAATTAATGATGACCCAATTAAACATATTGGGAGAACTAGTATGCCTTTAAAGGCACGTTGACACCAAGAATGACAACAGTAATGATATTAGCACCCACACCAATGCATGAAAACATTCTGCAGAAGAGTATGTTATGTTGTCCACCACTTTAAATGCTCAAACTACTTAAAGTAGGGTGGATTCTGATTGGCTAATTGGTAAAGATTTTATCACCCAACATCTGGAAAAATCTCTCTAAAATTGATTCTAACTATATTGTTGTTATTGTTATATACAGTGGCCGAGAGAACTCAAGAGAGAAATGTTTCAAGGGCATCCAAACAATGCTTAAGAAAATGAACCATGGTTTTATTATAGTAAAAGTGTAGTAACCATGTTTTAAATATATATATATATATATATATATATATATATATATATATATATATATATATATATATATATTTTATTTATTAACATTTCTTGGGCGTACTGGTTACCATTTATATAACTACAGTTGCACACATACCATCTGTACTACTCGCAGCTCATTTCTCTATTTGGGTGTGTTGTGAGTATTTAAAATTCAGCACGTGCTGTCAAAGTGCTGAAGAAATTTTCTTAATTTGCTGGTGCTTTTTCTGTTTGCATTTGTTATCTTAAATTCAGGCTTTGAGCTCCCTCAGCCACAGGGCCGGCCCGCGGCATAGGCGGTATAGGCAAATGCTAAGGGCGCCACTCATCCATAGGGGCGCCAGAATGAGTGAACGAGTGATTTATTTATTTTTTTTACATATTTTTTTTTATAATAGGCTACTATTTAAAAACCATAAATTTGAAATACTACCACTCTTCAATCTTCCCCCGCCCATCGAGTGCTTGAAGTGCGTCAGAAACAGAGCGCGCGCATGATCAGTTGTTGGTAATTTGTTGTGTAGCGTGCCCGACGCCGCATCCAATGTAGACAGCACTGCTTTTGTTAACACACAGCTCGTAGAAACGGGCCTGGCAGCTCGCGCCAGTTCTACACAGGGTGAAAGTTTCCTGATTGTGACGGAAGGCCGAATTTACATGACACATTATAAATGAGCATAGTCTGCGATAGATACAGTGCCAAAAAGAAGAGAAGAGGATAAAGACAGAGGTAAAGAGATGTAGTGAAAGAACAATTTATTGCATAGGAGTAAGATACTATAATTTCATGGCAGTTATTTTTTACCTTAAACTTAATGTTAGCAGTTGTTCTGAGTTCTGAGTCCCCAGACTGTGATTTTGTACAATCATGTCAGTTTTAAGGCGCATTTTTTATTATCACTTTTTTATTAATGTTTTACTATACAGTTGTGCAGTTTTGGGGGGATACAGTACAGGCCAAAAGTTTGGAAACATTACTATTTTTAATGTTTTTGAAAGAAGTTTCTTCTGCTCATCAAGCCTGCATTTATTTGATCAAAAATACAGAAAAAATGTAATATTGTGATATATTATTACAATTTAAAATAATTTTCATTTATTTATTCATAAGCATCATTACTCCATTCTTCAGTGTCACATGTGACATCCAGTCTATCACATGATCCTTTAGAAATCATTCTAATATTCTGATTTATTATGAGTGTTGGAAACAGTTATGCTGTAATGTGTGTGTGTGGATTTATATATATATATATATATATATATATATATATATATATATATATATATATATATATATATGCTAAATCATGAACACAATGACAGGGTCAAATGGGCAGTGATGCATGGGGCGCCAGGTAAAATCTTGCCTAGGACAGCAAATTGGTCAGGGCCGGCCCTGCTCAGCCACCATAGCTAACAGTTGTTTGGTGAATTTCCCTATTCTCATGGAATTTGCATTTTTTAAACTCTATATTGGTGTGAATCGCTTATATGTTCTACTGTACTCACCACTATGGCAAAAGAAGGGAAACGCGACTTTGCAGTCTTCATCAGTCCATGTCCCAGAGTCACTAAATGACACTGAAGTGCAGGATCCAGCAGTATCTGGCTGCCATGTGCTCCAGTAAGTAAATGAAGAGTTGCTTTGATCTGACCAAGACCAGGTTCTGTACAGTCCAATCCAGAAACGGACATAATAAACATTTTGTAATAAATATTGGATCTTCTGGTTTTCAACCTCATTTCTGATACTGACAAGGTCTGTGTGATGTTCTCTGCAGTAACTCTGAGCTTCAGTCCAGGTTTTGTATTCGTTGGTATAAACATAAGTTGCACTGGCATTTTCTCTTCCTGAAAAATATAAACAAAATGTAATTCAGAGAAAGGATGGTTTAGTTGTTTTTAGTTTGGTTCACCATCTTATGCGTTTTAAAAGAACAGCTCACCGTCATAGCAGACTGCAGAATGAGTTGCGGAGCAGCTTTCCGTAGACCATATCCCTTCGTTTATATACACACACAGACGTTGTACTTCAGAATTCCCTGGTCCTTTATTATACCAGTTCCTGAAGTCTTTTTCTCCAGCCTTAAAGAAGTCATTGTCCTCTAGAGTCCATTTCCAACCATTCAGATCATCATAGAGTCCAATCCATGCCAAATCAATGGAAACATCATTCACTTTGTCCAATAACTGGAGTGTCTGTTGATTATTTTCAATGGTGACCAGATCAGTGTATTTCTCTCTACAGTATCTCTGAGCTTCTGTCCAATTCTTGGATTCATTCACAAAGACATACTGAGAGGCACACAGTGTGAGGGGAAAGAAACCTGTTGAAAACACAAAAGTTGCCTTATGATGACATCATATGATAATGTCTCAGTTATGTCCATTGTCAGACATTAGAAGCCCTCTCCCAAATCCTCTGAGTCCACACTTTTGTAACGTATTGCCACTTTGACTATCGGGTCGAAGTCTTCTGTGAAGCTCACCTTAGTGTGGGCTCAGCAGAAGTGCACATCTAGGGTGCAAAGGGGGCATTTGCGAGCACCCTTCTTAAAGCTATAGACCCTTGTGACGTCACGTTCTACTCGCGCAAATTCTGAAAGACATGACGGACGGCAGAAGAGCTATGCTGTAGGACGTATGGCAAGCCAAGCGAGTACGAGTTCGTGTTGGTTCATGTTATACTTTTTTTTTTACTTGTATGTAAGCACAGTGCAGTGTTAATGTTCAAACTGTGTATTTACGATGTTAAAGTGGCTGACAACAATAAATATTCTTATTAGGAATGAAACTGCTTCGATTTTTTTAACTGTGCAGAGTAGTAACGTTAACTGAATAGTTAGGCCTACTAACGTACGCTATTGTATTTTAGTATTGGTCATTATGGTGGTACTTGGCCAGCCAAATATTTGGTACTGAGGTGGTACTTGGTAAAAAAGTTATAGATCAAGTGAATTAGAAAGTTGCTCTGGCACACCCAGTGAACAACGGTAACTTAAGTGGATAGCCAAGAACGATGTCCTCTAAAAATAGGCTACGTGTTGTAAAGAATACACATTAATACAAAATAAACCCTAGATTGATGTCTTACCTCTGCCATTTTGAGGTACCTCCCCGTGCCGTGAGCGTAGCATCACGTATCTGTCTCCCAGCCAGTTACAAAGAACTGTTAAGCATCCAGACTTTTAAAAGCTTTGAGGTCAGCACCAGTGTATGGGGATACCCCGTTTACCACATAATTGTACAGATCGTGTGGAATGATGTTGGGTAGATTTAATGAGGTCCGTGAAAATGGAGGAAGAAGGTAAGGAACGGTATCCAATCCTTCGACCTCCAACTCCAACTTTTATTAAATACCAATAAAAAGCCATACATTTTATTGGTATTTAACATTAAACTGATTGAAACTTCCTGCTCGTCTACTATTTAGCTTGTGCTTCCGGTGATTCTGCCCTCCATCATTGCGTCATCACGTGGTCGTACTGACGTGTTTGCAAAGGGTCTATAGCATGATAAATGGGATTGGGGTTGGGGGTAGAGGTTTAATGCTGTGTTCACACCAACATTTTGTATGCATTTGCGTGTCTAGAGCGAAATAGATGCGCATAAAAAGAAGCTAAATTGACATGCGTCCGAGGGGAAACCTGCTTCTTGTGGGAGGGGCAAGTGCTAGGCGGTTGTCTGTTTGCAAGATGGCTGATGTTGATCGAGCATTCATCGAGAAAGTTACTGCTAAATAAACACATTATCTTGTTAGCGAAAAGTAGCTTTTTATTAGGGGGAAAACAGTTGTAACAAAATGTCAGGAAGGCCGCAGGTTGATAAAGGTGTACGTGACTCAAAAGTAAAATGTTTATTTACAACTTACCAGGTTGCCCAAACTCCTCACCGACACTCTTCTAAGCAAGGTCCTTTTTATTCCTGTCTCTAAAGAAATATGAACTTGTGTCATATGGCTCCGGGGGACTGCTCAATGACAATATCAGTCGTTCCTCCATGTTGAATGAGCGACTCCGGGTGGGCTTGCCGCCACAACAGCAAGCGGGCTCCTGATTGGTTAACGCGGTGTGAATTGACACCAAAGTAAAAAAAAAATCAACTCTGGCATCAGACGCGAATTCGTAAATGCACAAAAAGCACCATTTGCATCAGACACTCAATTTGCATCTGCCTATCAAGACTACCAGGTGCATGTAAACGCATCTTTTCATTAACTTAACATTGAAATAATACACGCCAGACGGACTATTTGCATTTGGTGTGAACGCATTAGGGATACTATCCCTGTAATATACTTTTTTTTTATTAATATGAAATGTATATGGATTTTCATATTTTTTATTCATATGGAATATATACATTTATTATTAAAATTTTACTCTAAATAAGAAAAACTAAAACTTCCAGTAGATGGCAGTAAATGTCTTAATAGTAAGTAATTGAAATATTCATTTGATTTATTCAAATGGCTGATTCATTCAGGAATGAAGTAAATGGCTTGCATTATTTTTATTACTTATTAATTAGATTAACGCATTTTTGATTAGATTGTGCCTTGATTGTTATGATGATAGGAAAGTGGAGATGGACATGACAGCAAAACATAGGGAGGGGAATCAAATTCGGGTCAAATTCGGGAGACACAACACGCTACTACAGGTAAATAAAAAAACTTTGTTTAAATTAAAATGTTGTGTACCTAAAAGTTAAATAAAAACTGTATTGTACTGAAATGTAAAAACGACTTTATACAAATAAAGAAATTAAAATGTATTGTGTTTTAACAGTAATTTATAATTAATTTAGTGATTCCTCCATGAACAACTGAGTCCCACTAGTGCTTCACGAACCACACTTTGAGAACCACTGGTTTAAGCTAATATTTGGTAGCTAGAGATATCTCACAGTTGACATCATGATGGTATTATTGATCTTCAGTAACTTACCTTCATAGTCATGAACACATTTTAAACACTTATAAAATTTGCCTTCACGACTCTATAGCTGTGCAGTAAAATTCCCTTTAAAGATATACTTTTCATTCATTAACACTTTTATTGTACTGAAGTATAAAGTGTAGCAGGTGCAGGAATCACAAGTCTCATGTCATTTAATAAAAAAAATATGTTGTGCAACATACAATGAACAATGTTCATCCGGGTGAGTTTAAGCAAACTGCAAGTACTATTTGTTAGTAAAACAAATATGGTGAGTGTGAATTTCATATGCTATGATAATTCGAACAAATTTTTATTCTTATTGTAAAATAATAGAACACCTTTGGGTTTCTTTTGGTTACTGTTAGACTGGAAAAATAAAGAAATTAAACACACATAAGCCAAATGGTTGCAACTGCACTGGCACATCTGACACATTAACAAGAAAGAGCAGCAGTAGTTCCGGTAGCTCAGTAATGATTCAAGATTTACACCAGTGGAATTACAAATAAATTGTAATAGATAATTTTATAAAGCTGACTCATCTCAAACTGCACTGATCTTAATCTGACAAAAATGGTCTCTGGATTGAGAATGTGCCTTCCTACCTTCTGCCATCAACTAGTAAATCCTGTTTATGGCTGACTTAAAGCTATTTGTTTTTGATGATGTGATATGATGTCAAATTCCAACTTGTTTCACTATGTCAAAGAAAATAAAACTGCAACCATCAAGCAAAGAATAACCTGCACTTACTTATCCATTTTTATCCTGAACAACCAATGGGTGCCACCATGATAACTGGCTACTGTTTATTGAATCCTGTTTTGAATGTCCAGTCTAAATTCAACTGGGAAAACGTGAATCAATGAGCACTTAAAATAAATAAATAAATAAATAAATTCAAGCAGCAATGCATGCTAACAACTTTTTGGGTTAGAGTTGGGTTAGAGGGTTAGGTTTTTCAGTGTAAAATGGTTTATTCAGATGGCTCATCATGAAACATTACTTTTTTAAACACTTTAAAAACAATTTATGAATTTGTAAAAAAAAAAAAAAAGGAATTAACCAAATTTAGTAATTAAGTTGCCTGCGTAACTAACCAATTTTTTCTCTCTCTCTATTATTATTATTTTTTAAATTCTATTTATCGTAATGCATAATGTGGGTGCAACTACTTTTTTAACATCACCAAACCTGTTGGGTGGCCTATAATTAAGCTACCAGCTTAAAGAATACATGAATATTATTTTTTATAATTGTTTATGATAATTTCAATTCTAGCTTAGAAATTTTACATTTCAACTTAAGTCTAAAAGGCTAGAAACATGCTGTCATACCCCATTGGACTTGTTCTGTGTTTCCTTTCCCCATGTGTTTGCCCTTATTTGGTCCTGTTCCTGATCTCACTAGTTCATCATTAGTTAATATTTATAACAACTTTTTGGGTTAGAGTTGGGTTAGAGGGTTAGGTTTTTCAGTGTAAAATGGTTTATTCAGATGGCTCATCATGAAACATTACTTTTTTAAACACTTTAAAAACAATTTATGAATTTGTAAAAAAAAAAAAAAAGGAATTAACCAAATTTAGTAATTAAGTTGCCTGCGTAACTAACCAATTTTTTCTCTCTCTCTATTATTATTATTTTTTAAATTCTATTTATTGTAATGCATAATGTGGGTGCAACTACTTTTTTAACATCACCAAACCTGTTGGGTGGCCTATAATTAAGCTACCAGCTTAAAGAATACATGAATATTATTTTTTATAATTGTTTATGATAATTTCAATTCTAGCTTAGAAATTTTAAATTTCAACTTAAGTCTACAAGGCTAGAAACATGCTGTCATACCCCATTGGACTTGTTCTGTGTTTCCTTTCCCCATGTGTTTGCCCTTATTTGGTCCTGTTCCTGATCTCACTAGTTCATCATTAGTTAATATTCAGCTCACCTGTTTGTCCCTTGTTAGTCAAACTACTTAAGTTCAACTCTTTTTACTGGTTTTTGTGCTCTGTACTGATGACAATGAGCCTGTGAAAAGGGCAGCATTTCCTGCTACTATTGCAGTATACACGCATATAGAAAATAATAATTCAAAAACATAAAAACAACCTTAAATAAGTGGTCATTTGCTAACAATGCAGAAACATAAGTATTTACCAAGTTCCAGACCCCATCCCCTGACATTTATTTTTAAATAACTAAAAATAACTTTTAAATAAGGATTCAAAATAAGTAAAAAGATTCCAAACCTGATAGTAATACCAGTGAAAACATGGTTCTGGAGGAGATCATATGCCTGTTTTATTGTAATTTATGTGTTAAAAGTAATCAAGCACATTTTTTGTCAAAAAATCTAGTTGACATCAAATCCCGTCTTTCTCACCTGTTTATGTTTGGGGCTGTCTTTATATTTATTGCAAAAATGTGGGTGGGATCTATAAAATCACAAAACCTGTTGGGTCACCAAGCAGTGTGAGTTTCTTCAGCATAACTTCACAAAATAAAGATGTGATCTGTTTAACACAACCTGTAGTAAAAGCATAAAGTAGGAGACATGGTGTAAATTGGAGAATGCATTAATTAATTTCTGTTCATCAGCTTTCTATTCAATTTCGACAGTAGCTTTTCATAAAAAAGGCAATGGATCTTTAAATAATATGAAACCAGAAAGACCAGTGCAAAAGGAAGTTTATTTCTTTCAATATATATATATTTTTGTTATACCAGGTCTAGTCTACCATTCTATAGTTCAATTCAATACAGTTCAATAATAATAATAAAGACTGTTCATAGAGGAATTTATGTATCAGTTGTCTGTAAGCCATGGTTATGTCCAAACAAATACAGAAATATATTATACTAGCTTAAACGTAGACTATGTTTGTGCAGTTTTAGTGTACGAGACCATCCAAAAAATATATTCACTGATCGCTTTAGAATTTGAACAGTTAACCTGTATTTCGTAGCAACTTATTCTCCTAAAATGGACCAGCATTTAGACTGGAACATAAAGTAAATTAAACACACATAAGCCAAATGGTTGTAACTGCACTGGCACATCTGACACATTAACAAGAAAGAGCGTCACTAGTTCCTGTAGCTCAGTAATGATCCAAGGTTTACACCGGTGGAATTACAAATAAGAAATGCACATTCTGAAGACAATAAATCAATAACTTTTTTAATTTTATAAATAATTTTATAAAGCTGACTCATCTCTAACTGCACTGATCTTAATCTGACAAAATGGTCTCTGGATTGAGAATGTGCCTTCATACCTTCTGCCATCAACTAGTAAATCCTGTTTATGGCTGACTTAAAGCTATTTGTTTTTGATGATGTGATATGATATGTCAAACTCCAACTTGTTTAACTATCTCAAAGAAAAGAAAACTGCAACTGTCAAGCCAAGAATAACCTGCACTTTCTTATCCTTTTTTTTTCTGAACAACCAATGGGTGCCACCATGATAACTGGCTACTGTTTACTGAATCCTGTTTTGCATGTCCAGTCTAAATTAAACTGGTAAAATGTGAATCAGTGAGCATGCTAATAACTTTTAGGGTTTAGGAACGAATGATATCCATAAGCAGAACCATAGTTCAACATAGGTAAATGCACTGTCCTTCTTATACTCATGAAGGCCACCTGTTTTCACTTCTCGAGCAGGGCCCCACAGCCCAGGCCCACAACATCCTCCTAATTAAGAAAAATTTTAAATTAATATGCTGTTAAACTCATTATTTATGATATAATGGACGTAGATAGGGTTGGAGTATATAGGTTTCAAACTACCAGGGATAGAATGGGTAGGTTTTAGGTGTAGCGTGGTTCAATTGGTTAGGATTACCATATTTTCTACTATAAGTCGCACTTTTTTTCATAGTTTGGCTGGTCCTGTGACTTATAGTCAGGTGCGACTTATCAAAATTATTTGACTTGAACCGAGAGAAATTAACTAAGAGACATAAACCAAGGTAAAACATTACCGTCTCTAGCCTCTAGAGGGTGCTCTATGCTGCTCAGTGCTCCTGTAGTCTACACTGAAGACATAGAGCGCTGTCTCGCAGCTGTAGATATTAATGTTTTCTCTTGGTTCTAAATAAATGCAACTTATAGTCTAGTGTGACTTATATATGTTTTTTTCCTCATCATGACGTATTTTTGGACTGATGCGACTCGTACTCAGGTGCAACTTATAGTCCGAAAAATACGGTAGGTTTTGTATGGTTCTTCTGGGTAGGTTTAGGTGTAGTATGATTTAAATTGGGTAGGTTTAGGTGTATTGGTTAGGTTTAGAATGAATGAATCTACATTTCTCTATTTTGTTTAAAAGGTTATGAGTATGCTGATAAATTCTGTCCCACGAATTGTCTCTTTACTTATTGCAAAATATCATAAATATACAGTTGGTAGTTTCCACTGAAGTATTTGAAATCAGATCAATCAAACTGAAATATCTGTTTACTGGTCCTATTCTTTACCCATCTCAAATACACACAACATTTACATCAATCAATCAATCAATCACTTTATTTATAAAGCACAATTAAACACAACTTGCATTGAACAATGTGCTATACAGAATGCAAAAATTTAAAATATGCACCATAACACGATAAAAGACAATGACAAACAGGCCAACTGCATCAACATTCATTTTGTATAAGACAGATCAAATAGGAAAGTCTTTAACCTCACTTTAAAAATGGACAGGGTGGGTGCATTTCTAATTTCAGGTGGGAGATTGTACCACAGTTTTGGAGCAGGAATAGAAAATGCTCTATCTCCTCTATTTTTAAGTTTTGATCTAGGAACCACTAAGAGGTCTAAGTTTGCAGACCTAAGAGCTCTTGTAGGTTGGTGAAGTGTTAGTAGATCAGAAAGGTAAGTGGGAGTTACATGTTCCCGTTTACGAACTCCTGTCAAAACTCTAGCAGCAGCATTTTGGACTATCTGCAGGCGAATTATGGATGATTTACTGATCCCCAAATAAAGCGAATTGCAATAATCTAGCCTTGTAGTGATAAAACCGTGTATACATCTTTCAAAATTGGAGAATTAAAGGAAAGACTTAATTTTTATCAGGGTTCGAAGCTGGTAGTAGCTTGCCTTCACAACTTGATTTACCTGTCAAGTTTTAGGGCACTGTCTAGTACCACTCCCAAGTTTTTAACGTATGGCTTAACATAAGGTCTCAAGGCAACAAGATTCACATTTGTTGTATCATGTACACTGGAAGATGTAAACACCATAACCAGTCTTATTCTCATTCAGACTTAAAAAATTCTGTGACATCCATGCTTTAACATCCTCAAGGCAAGCAGCCATCTGTTCTAAACTATTTTTGTGTTTAAGGGGAAAATATATTTGTGTGTCATCTGCATAACAGTGATAACTGTAGTCATATTTCCTAAAAGTAGTACCTAAAGGAAGCATGTATAAAGAAAACAACATAGGGACTAGTGTGGAGCCTTGAGGAATTCCACACGTCAGCTTTACAGAGGAAGATCGATAGTTACCAAAGTTAACTGAGAAACTCCTGTTTGTCAGATAAGACTGAAACCAATGTAAGACAGAGCCTCTGATGCCCACTATGTGTTCTAAATAGCCCCTTTCACACTGCGATTCCGGCAAATACAAGGATAATGCGACCCGGCATTTTTTCCCGGGCCGCTAGATTTGGTCCATTCACACTGCCAGTGAAATACGGTAATATGTGCGCTTTCACACACAACCCATAACGGTCCCGGGTCGAGTTGACACGTGACATCCGGATGTGTTTCTGATAGAAGAATGTGGATGCTACGAAGACCTCAAGGTGCTGTATTTTGGACTAATGTCCTAGAAAACTTCACCGCCGATCAGTGGCGTCAGCACTTTCGCATGTCACGCACCACGTTTGAGTTTGTTCTGCAACTTGTTGAGCGAAGTCTGAGACGAAAGTCTACAAACTGGAGAAAGCCACTTGAACCACGCCGTAGATTGGCTATTGTTTTGTGGTGGTATGCTACCCCTGGCGAATACTGCACAATCAGTTGTCTTTTCGGTGTGGGGCTGTCGACTGTTTGTACTCTGGTTCATGAAGTGACCGCGACATTGAAGAGAAAACTTTTCAAACGATTCATCTCCTTGCCCAGAGGAGAAGCTCTTCAAAACACTATAAATGGATTCGCTGAACGTGGGTATCCATTATGTGCTGGTGCAATAGACGGGAGCCACATCCCTATTATTGCTCCCCAGGAAGATGCTGCAGCTAACTACAATCGTAAAGGATGGCATTCAATTGTACTTCAAGCTGTTGTCGACCACAACTTCTGGTAAGAATCTATTCCATAAGCTGTTTTTAGCTTTTCCAATTTTATATTTTCACGTGAACAGATATTAACTCCATGTCTCCCGAACTAGCTTCACAGATGTGTATGTAGGCTGGCCTGGCCGCACACATGACGCTCGTGTGCTGTCCAACTCTCCCATTTTCCAAATGGCAGAAGAAAATGGTGGCTACCTGTTTTCACATGACGTAATCGCTATTTATTTTGCTGCTATTATGTGTATGTATACTGTATGTGTGTGTATATATATGTATATGTGTGTGTGTATATATATATGTGTATATGTGTGTATATGTATATGTGTGTGTATATATACACGTGTATGTGTGTGTATATATATATATATATATATATATATATATATATATATATATATATATATATATATATATATATGTGTGTATATATATATATATATATATATATTTCAATATACAACGGTATGCAACCAGAATGCATGATAATTATCAATTTGCTGATTTTTTTTTCTTTACTTTCAAACAGAACTCAAGGATTGTGAATGGAGTTGAGGTTCCTGTCCATTTAATTGGTGATGCTGCATACCCACTCAAGAAATGGCTTATGAAGGGTTTCACAAATCACCAAGCGCTGACCCCTCAACAACGGCTGTACAACTACCGACTGAGCTCAGCACGAATGGTTGTCGAGAACGCCTTCGGACGACTCAAAGGGCGTTGGCGGTGCTTACTGAAGCGCAACGATGTCAACACCGCACTGATGTCTGATGTTGTTGCTGTTTCTTGTGTTCTGCACAATATTTGTGAGATGCATGAAGAAACGTTTCTGCCTGACTGGAACATCACAGATGTTTTGCAAGAGCCAGCGCAAGATGTTTTCCAGGGAGTGGGAGGCCGTAATGCTCAAGCAATTCGGGAGGCTATGAAAACGCTCTTCTAAATTGTTTACACTGTTACATGCACATCCATCTGTACCAAAAACTGTGAAATTACGCATGAAAAACAAATAAAACGTCAACAATTCTCAATAAAAAATAATTTTATGAAAAAAAAAAAAAAACACTACAAAGTGTTCAAACAGTTTAAAAAAAAAACTGTACCTGGCAAGCAATAGAGTGCCATTAGATAATTATGCACAAATATAAATATTATATAATTTGTGCTATATTATATATATATATATATATATATATATATATATATATATATATATATATATATATATATATAAAATTTATATTAATGCTACTAGTCCAGTACTCTGAAATATTCAATAATTGTTATACAATAACAAGTTTTGAAGCAGTCCTACTCAAGCTGCAATGATGGCAACGGGTTGAATAAGGGATTGTCTGTATTCTCTGATGTGCTCCGCTGAAAACAGGCTTGAGGAGCGGGCACATAATAGGGTGTGGGTGCTGGAGCTGGCATACGGCTAAGAATTTCACCCAAAAAACGATTTTGGGTGTCTTGTAGCTCACGCAGCATTGTCATCTGTTTAGCCAGCTCTTCCTCCCTTGCCTGACTCGCCTCCCTCCTCAACTGGTTTTCATATTCCCTCTGCTCTGCCAAACGGACACGTTCCCTCTCCTCAAAGTCTCGGTCCATATCAAAAAAGAGGTCCTTCACCTCTTTCATCATCAAATCAGTTCTGGACTGGCGCTTTCTGGCTTTTTTCGCAGGGGGTGGTTGAGGTGATTCTAAAAAGACAAAACAATGTTGTTTAGTAACCTGAAGAAGCATGTGATACATGGCAGACAAAGAACAAAGAACAAACAGTCCAGCAAGGTACATAATAGCATAGTTATGTATAGTAACTAGCATAGCATAGTAACTCACCTGAATTACTTTCCCTGGAAATTGCCTCGACGGTCTCCGAGCTGGACGCAACTGTGGACACAACGGTGCAAAAAGAAGCGGCTACCTCTGCTGTTGTCTCTTGTTCGTCAGTCCTACACGGAGACGCAGACGCCGCCATACTGCCCAGTAACGCTACTGGGTTAGCCGAGTGGCTTGTTCCCCATATGCTGTAGCATAGATCGAAGTAAGGCCAGTCTAGTCTTCCACTGCCGCTCCTCCCGTTGTGATCCAGCACTTGGTGAAATTTTTTTTTCAAAGCCTTCAGCTCACTGATAACTTGTGCTTTCTGTCTCGAGAAACCACGCTGTTGCATTTTTATTTTTATTTGCTCATAAACGACCGCATCACGTACCGTTCCACTGAGCTGGCGAATGATCTCCGCTTCAGCGCGGATATTAAGGAGCTCCGTGGTCTCGACTTGTGTCCAGTTTGCACACATTTCTGCTCGTTTAATTTTCGTTTATTTTGTATATGAACACTCTCTGCGTTTAGAACACCGACTAGTTCTTCTGGCACTGTAGGGTTGTATTATTGAAAAACAAGCTCAAGGAGTCGCACGATAACTACATCATCACTACGTCACATCCGTTGCGGCATTAGTTTTGGCTTGTGTTCACACAGCGCTCGTTCCGGATCGATTACCGCAATATTACTAGGTCCCCGACCTGGGTTCGATTCGGTAATCAATTCCGGGACGTGGTTGCTTTCACACAGAAGGCGACCAGGCAATGTTACGGGAATATTGCGGGTCCGACGTGCAGTGTGAAAGGGGCTAATGAGACAGCAAGACATTATGGTCTACCGTGTCAAATGCAGCACTTAAGTCCAGAAGTACCAACACTAACGAGTCTCCAGAGTCAGTGGCTAAGAAAATGTCATTGAACACTTTTACCAGAGCCGTTTCAGTAGAGTGAAATTTTCTCAATTTTATTGTCGACCAAAAATGTTTGAAGCTGGGACAGTACTACTTTTTTACTATTTTTTTGTCAACAATGGGAGATTACAAATGGGGTGAAAATTATATAATTCGGAGGAATCCAAGTAAGACCTCTTAAGTCTGGGTTGCACTGATGCGTTTCAAATACTCAGGAACAACTCCTAACTCAAGGCATTTGTTTATAAAATTTAAAAGTGTCAGACCCATTACATTAAACACTTGATTTAAATAAAAGTTTAAATAATCGTGCCGGGATAGTATCTACTGGTGAACCTGTAGGTTTTAGCTGCTTCACTGTCATGATTCAAGAGGCGGAAGCAAGATGCAAGTGAACACTTTATTAGGAGATGAAAAAGTCAATGAGCAATACTGGAGTTCGGGTGGGCTGGTGGTGCAGGGACTAGATGGTCAGCGTGCTGGTGAAGACAGGTGACGGTGAACATCCAGACGAGACGACGAGAATCACAGGAACAGCGAACAGGAACTTGGAACCGAACAGGACTGGTACAGCACATGACGAACACCGTGGACACCAAAACAACGATCTGACAAAGAGAGGAGAGTGCTGTGAGTTTTTGTAGGTGAGTGAATTGGCAGTAGCTGGTGCGGTGAATGAGATCTGCTGGAGTGCTGATCAGTAATAACGAGTGGTCACGCCCACTCACACACAGAACAACAAATACACGGCACACGAAGAAGCCAGTGAATTCATGAACTGTGACAGTACCCCCTCTCCTAAGAACACCTCTTGGCGTTCCTTACCTGTCGATTGTAATCATTAATAAGGGAGTGATCCAGGATGTCTCTAGCAGGAACCCAACTTCTCTCCTCTGGACCGTTACCCTCCCAGTCCACCAAGTACTGGAATCCGCATCCCTTCCATCCCGTCCAGAATACGATTAACCGAATATGTTGGTTCCCCATCTACAGGTCGCGGTGGGGAACCGGGGTATAGGTGGATTAATATGGAAGTGAAACACAGGCTTCATTTTAGAAACATGGAAGGCGGAATGAATCCTCCTGTACACTGGAGGTAGTTTGAGGCGGACTGCCACCGGACTAATGATTTTGGTGACAGTGAACGGGCAGATAAATTTGGGAGCAAGCTTATTAGAGACGGAGTGGAGAGGAATGTTCTTGGTAGAAAGCCACACTTTTTGACTAACGACGTATACGGGTGGCTTAGACCGGTGGCGATCGGCTTTAGCCTTGGTTCGCGCTCCCGCTTGGAGTAGAGTCTAGCTGGCTCTAGTCCAAGTGCGATGACACCTCTGGACAAAGGCGTGAGCGGAGGGAACCGCGACTTCAGATTCCAGACTAGGAAAGATTGGTGGCTGATTACCTACACTACACTTAAACGGAGATAGGCCCGTGGATGATACTGGTAACGAATTGTGGGCGCACTCCACCATTGACAGTTGTTGACTCCAAGAGGAAGGATTCTTGGAAACCAGACATCGCAACGTTCTTTCTAAATCCTGGTTGGCTCTCTCAGTTTGCCCATTGCTCTGGGGATGAAACCCTGAGGACAGACTAACAGCTGCGCCCAGTAATCTACAAAACTCTTGCCAAAATTTGGACACAAATTGGGGTCCTCTGTCGGAAACCACGTCCGTCGGGAGGCCATGTAACCGAAAGACGTGGTTGACGACTATTAACGCTGTCTCTTTGGCTGAGGGTAATTTGCGTAAGGGAATTAAATGGACCGCCTTCGAGAATCGGTCCACCACGGTCAAAACTACAATGTTACCCTGAGAGGGTGGGAGGGCGGTGACAAAATCTAGTGCGATGTGGGACCAGGGTCTCGAAGGGATCGGCGGCGGTTGAAGGAGCCCATCTGGGGGCCGATTGGAAGTCTTACCAGTGGCGCAAACGGAGCAAGCCAAAACAAAATGGTGAACGTCGCGAGCCATACGTGACCACCAAAATCGTTGTTTAACTAAAGATGTAGTGCGACTGACTCCTGGATGGCAAGCTACATTGGAACAATGCCCCCATTGAATAACGTCGGACCGTAATCCCTCTGGCACAAATAAGCGGTTCGGTGGGAACTCGACCGGGGGCGTTACCCTTTGTAAGGCCGTCTTGACCTTCGATTCAACCTCCCATGAGAGTGTGGAGATAATTAGGGTCTCTGAAAAAATGCACTCGGGAGTAGACGTGCGATCAGAACGGTCAAAAATGCGAGATAATGAATCGGGCTTGATGTTTTTGGAGCCCGGGCGGTACGAGAGAGTAAAGTCAAAACGTCCGAAAAAAAGTGCCCACCGAGCCAGCCTGGAGTTCAATCTTTTAGCGGTTCTAATGTATTCCAAATTCTTATGATCGGTCCAAACGATAAAAGGTACCCCCGACCCTTCTAACCAGTGACGCAATTCCTCCAATGCTAACTTGACTGCCAACAACTCTCTGTTACCAATATCATAGTTACATTCGGCAGGGGACAAACGGTGAGACAAAAACGAACATTGGGATAGCACTTCACCTACCTCTGACGCATCTACCTCCACCACGAACTGACGTGATGGATCAGGGGTAATTAAAATAAGAGCTGAAACAAAACGGCCCTTCAGTTTGGCAAACGCAGCCTCCGCTGCGTCTGACCACCTGAACGTCGTTCTGGGGGAGGTCAAGGCGGTCAGAGGCAAGGCTAGTTGGCTGAAATTGCGGATAAACTGTCGATAGAAATTGGCGAACCCCAGAAACCTCTGTAGGGCCTTACGGGAATCTGGACTTGGCCAATCCACCACAGCCTTAACCTTCTCAGGATCCATACGCATTCCCTCAGACGACACGATGTACCCTAAAAAAGGGACAGTCTGTGCATGAAAAGCGGATTTCTCCGCCTTGACAAAAAGCCCATTCTCTAGCAGCCTCTGAAGCAATCGTCGAACGTACTGCACATGTTCCTGGAGAGAAGAAGAAAAAATCAATATATCATCTAGGTAGACATATATGAACTGATCGACCATATCTCGCAGCACGTCATTGACGAGTGCCTGGAAGACTGCTGGGGAGTTGGACAAGCCGAAGGGCATGACCAAGTATTCAAAGTGCCCCCTGGGGGTGTTAAAAGCAGTCTTCCATTCATCTCCCTTCCTGATGCGGACCAAATAAGCATTTTGTAAGTCCAATTTAGTGATGATCGACGCTCTCTGCAACCTCTCGAAGGCTGAAGACATCAGCGGCAAAGGATAAGTATTCTTTACCGTGATGCTGTTCAACCCCCGGTAGTCAATACAAGGTCGCAGAGATCCGTCCTTCTTCCCCACAAAAAAGAACCCCGCCCCCGCCGGAGAAGAGGAAGGGCGAATGAACCCCGCTGCTAGAGAATCAGAAATATATTTCTCCATAACCTCTCTTTCTGGAGCAGAAAGTGAATATAACTTGCCCTTAGGCGGAGACGTACCTGGCCGTAACTTTATGGCACAGTCATAGGGACGATGCGGAGGAAGAGAAGCAGCTCGAGACTTACTGAACACTTCCCTCAGGTCCTGATACTCTGTGGGCACGTTTGACAAATCCACTGCTTTCTCCTGGAACACAGAAACAGAAGAACAGGCAGACACAAGACAGGACTCATGACATTTACTACTCCACTCCAACACTGATCTCTGCTGCCAGTCAATTTTAGGGTTGTGTCTGATGAGCCAAGGGTGTCCTAAAACGATGGGTGCGAGGGGAGAATCCAGAATGTAGAAGGAGGTGGTCTCAGTGTGGTTGCCAGATACGATGAGTGACAAGGGTCCAGTGGTGAATGAAATGTCAGGTAGGGCTTGGCCGTTAAGGGCGTGAACAGAAATGGTGCGGGTGAGAGGTAACAGGGGGATCTGAATCTTGAGTGCAAATGTGTAGTCCATAAAGTTATAATAACGGTAATAACGAGCGGTCACGCCCACTCACACACAGAACAACAAATATATGGGAAACGAAGAAGCCAGTGAATTCATGAACCGTGACATTCACAGTGTCATTTAAAAAAGTTATTGAGATAGGTATGAACTTACTAAGAAAGCCATTGTAGTTTAACTGACCTGCAGGATCACCAGTGGTCAACTGAATATTGTGTCTAATTCCAGCTATCTTGCCTATGAAAAACTGGCAAAACCGCTCACATATAGCCACTGACTCTGTCAGGTAAATAGAAACAACAGGGTTCAGCACAGTATGAATAACATTAATAAGGATTCTAGGGTTATTGTAATTCTTGTCTATAAGGGTGGAAAAGTAGTCTAATTTGGCCACTCCCAACTCATTCTGAAACTTAAGAAGGGAGTCTTTAAACATCTCATAGGAGATCTGTAATTTATCTTTTTGCCATTTCCTCTCGGCCCTTCTACATGCCTGTCTCCGATTCTGAGTAGTATTATTCACCCATGGCTCAGGGATTGACTTTTGATGTTTTGTTCTCATTGGAGCGCCATCATCTAAAATTGTACCGCATTTGTACATGATCATGCTTTGGGATTCATATTGGTATTAAGACTTTGTATTTTACTTTGTACTAGAATATCTAGTAGATTTGTATTTCTTTTGTAGGCCATAATTGGTTTGTGATCCTGTAAATGAGAAGTCTCTTTCAAAAATGTAGTGACATTTTGTTTAGTAACCCAATTTAGTTGTGTGCTTTGAGATGAGTAAAAAGTTACCAAACGTAAAATTTTCTGTTATGTATTTTGAGCTGGCAGTGCAGGTTTTTCAATCTTTTAATTCTCTCAAGACATTTCTCAAAAATGGTCTCGAATAACTTCTGTGTTTGAGTGCTTTAAATAAAATTTTGACTGCTTTTAAAAATTCTTCTTTCTGTGAGCATATACAGTAGAATCTCAACAATTAGGATTTAAGCATCCCTTTGAAAGTGTGTCTTGGGTGAAAACTACTCCTACATAGTAAACAATGTGTATCCGTCTCTTTAAAGTAGACCTTTATAGTCTAGTTGAAATTTAGGTCCAATCTAAAATCTAAAAAAATTGACTCTTTCACTGTCCAACTCATTTTATTTTAATAGATTATTAATGTTGATTCAAGTGCTCATTAAATTTCACAAAATAATCTTTCAAGTATGTCCACACTCCCCAGGTGTCATCTAAGAATCTGAAATACGAAAACAGTTTAAGTGGTGCCATAGCCAAAGCAGTCTCTTCCTAATGGGCCATGAAAATATTACCATATGAGGGTGCAAAGCATTTTCCCATCGCACTTCCTTTTATTTGTAAGAAGCATTTCGAGTGGAATTTCAAGTAACTTTAATAAATATTCATCTGGTCGTTTGCTTTCTGGATTTCTGCGCATGCACCCCCGTACTTCGACAGGGCCTGCTTTGGTTTCTATGTTTGTATAGAGACTGTCTATGTCAATTGTGAACAACAGTGAATCAGAAGGGATCCTGAGTCCCTGGGTCTTCTGTATAAAATCATAGGTATCCTTTAAATAACTATTATGTTTCTGTATTTAAATGACATTCAATAAATTTTGCTGTATTATATGTTTCGCAATTACAATCGGATACTATCGGTCTCCCTGGTGGTATCTTATCTGGAATACTCCAACTTTTTATGTATTTTTGGGAATAAATAAAATCAGTTCCTCTGCCAAGTTCTCTGAGGTGTGTTTGTCGCTGAACTCAAAGCAGTCTAGAATACAGCTAGACATTGAAAAATCTTCAATAAAGTGACATGTAACTGACATGTAATTAGTGGTTATCCTTGACGTCCAGCAGTCAGTGGTAAGGCAAACTGCAGTAGCTTTTTTGACTCTTTCCTGCACTGAAGCCCTTGTGCTCTCATACAGTTGTGGAATAAGTGATTTTGAAATTACTTTCCTGCTTGGAATTGTGTACATTGGATTTAGACTACTGCTTTAATTTCTAAAACCTCTGTCCTCCACGATCGAAAATGGCTGGGAATCGGTGGCAAACATTTTAGCCAATGCAATATCAATTTGGCCTTGTTTTGCTACAGACATTGACTTTTGCATAAACTGGTCCATTATAGAAGACTGTGTTGCTGTGGGTCTTTCTCGAAGCTCTGCTAACTTCACAGTTGGGTGCACAGTTCGCATATGCCGGTGTAGGTTGTGCGTAGAACCGGCTACATGTGAGATTTTCTTTTGGCAAATTCTACACTGTGCTTTATCATTGTCTACATCATTAAAATGATTCCAAATACTGGCGTGCGTCCGACTCATTTTCCTGCTTTTGTTCTCACAGCTGTTGCGTTTTACCTCTCCTCTCCTCCGAGTTTGACACTGTGTATGGTGTGTGTGTGATGGCTAGGCCCCTCCCTCATGCCGTTTAATTGGTTGACACCTCGTGTATGATTGACAGGAACAGAATGTGATGCTGATCAGACAGTCGAAACAAATATGTGCGCCTTCAGGGCTATATAATAAATTTTATTCTTTTTTTTTAAATAAAATGTATCCATTATTTCATTATTACATAATGATTTAATTTCTATAGGCTATATATATTTTTTTAAATAGAGTCGGCTCTTAAGATATGCGAGCCTGCTCCCGTCGTTCACCTACAAGAGCCGGCTCTTTGAGTCGGCTCATTCGCGAACGACCCATCACTAATAAGGATTATTTTTATTACCACACTGCCATATAATTTTATGCCATATAATTTTTAAGTAAAATGCACTTAATTTAGATCCCCCCCCCCAGGAAACAAGACTAAGGCCCAATCCCAATTCTACCCCTTAGCCCTTTCCCCTACGTTATATATAAAATAAAATAGAATTGGGATTGGGCCTAAGAATCTTATATCATTTTCTTATATAGAAAATCAATCTTTATTTTATTTAAAAAAAATTATATTTGTACTGGGGGGGGCACACACTTCATAAGAAGAGCATTTTTCCAGCGTGCATCAATGAAGTGTTTAAAAAGGGGGAGGAGACCGAAAGAAACTCTGGGTTTACCAAAGAAAACATGCTCCTGACCAGGTTAGGTTCATAGAGTAAGTTACCATGGTAACTGACTCGGAGTATAAGTTAGCTCTCTTTCAGAAATGGGCTTGACTTACCCTGCTTTGTCAGTTTTGACAAACCTCCCATTCTGAAACAGAAAACTTAGAGTTTCCCTCATTTCAGGGATAACATACTAAGAGTTTTCACTTAACCTCCTTTTGTGAAACAGGCCCCTGGATCCAGCAGGTATTCCTTCTGTTTACTGTTGAAAACTTTGTTTTCATGCATTTCTTCTAGGATCTCTTTAACTTCTATCTGGGTATGTGGATATATAGACTCTACTAGAAGGCTATAATGTTCAATATTCTGTAGCTGTCTCTTGCCTTCCAAATTATAATTGTTTCTGCTTATAATTACAACTGTGTTGCCTTTATCATCCGGTTTTACTACTATCCTTTCGTTTTTCTTTAATGAACTCAGTGCTCTTTCTTCAATAGGGGTCAGATTGAGGATTTAATTTATTTCCCAGTGTAAATGTTTAAATGCCTCTCAATCAGCTTCCACAATTTCTGTGATTTGTTGAGGTAGACTGGAGAGAGGGGGAGTCCAATCTGAACCACCAGTGAACAGTTTCTTTTCTTTTCTTTTTCTTTTTCCTTCAAAGAAGGCTTCAATTTTAAAGCCTTCTATGGTATTTCTAAAGGCCTCTGAGTAAATCATCTCTTTTTTTTGGTGCAGGAATGAAGACCATAAGACTGCTGTTTGATCATCTGAGAGACTGAGTGATGGTGCTAAATTCACTATTAATTTCTCAGTGCCATCCATCGGCCTGATGTTCACGAGAAGTTTAATGGATCTAGCCAATGGGTTAGCAATGCTTTTGCTGTTCCAGTGGTCCAGTGTATACAATCCTCCTCCACCTCGAAATCCTCCTTGGGAAGCTCTTTAATGGAGACCTATGTGCCCCTTATATATTTGTTGATATTTTCCAAATGGACCTGAATTTCATGCTCATGTTCAATTTTATGTTACCTGTTCATCCAAGGGTAGTTTTCCAAGAAGTTGACCAACGGGAAATACAAATCTGTGTGCGGCAATCGGTCTCTCGCCATTCTGTATGTTCTATTTGTCTCTTAAATGGTTAGCTTAATATATCTCTGTGCTTGGTGTGGCGGGGTGAAGAAGGACACAATGTGAGAATGCAGTAAAGTTCCCCGAAGGGTGGATTTTATTAATGAAAAGGTGGTGAAAGTGGGGTTGGCGTGAGGCGGTTTGGTTCTCGGCTTCCTCTTCAATTGGTGCACTGTGTGGTGTGGGTCCATGCACGTGTCACAGTGGTTATTAATCCCCAGAGAAAAGATCAGCAACTCAGACTCCGTTGTTATGGTGGCCTTTTCCATCAAGTTGCCACGTGTTGGAATGTCGGTCCTGGGAAACAATTTGCAGATCTGCATGATTAAAGGTGGAGATTCTGCCCACATTAAAGCCCCCAATGATGACATATTTTCATTTGAAGTTTAGACTCCAATCTTGTTTCTTTCTGGAGATATGAATTTGTTTACTGGGTCTGCCCATTAATCTTGGGGTCTCTGGTGTCCCAGGAAGCACTTGTTCAAATGCGGTCAAATTCTGTCTCTTTTTCTAACCTGGTTGCCTCATCTATCTGTCCTATTTCATCCGCGTTCTCCTCTAAAAACCTTGTGAGAGCAGAATTCGGGGCGATACTAGTTAGTGAACCTTCATTAGATTCCTCTGAGAATAAGACAGATGAAAACATCCAAAGGAATGTCGTGCAGGCACCGGCGGTTGATTTATTTGAGCTATGTGATCACTATTATCTCTTACAGTGTTTTCCTGTGCTACTGTTTCACTTACACTCTCTCTTGCAGTGATCTCTCCATCTTTGATGTTGTTAGCTCCCTCCATTGTAGGAGGTTGAGCCTGTTTTGCTGTATTTATTTCACCACTGGGTAGCTCAGTGATCTCATCTTCTTCCTCCAGCAGCAATCTTTGGTATATTCTGCGGGGTGTTCTTGTGCTTGTGGCCTGACAGGCGTTGGTACTATGGCAGGAGGTTCTAAATGTGGGAAATCATGTTTATCAAATGACCACTCTCCTCTAACCCTATTTGTCTGTGGAGATCTTTGTTCCACCAGAATGGGCGAGGTCTGTGCATTCACTGTTTCTCTCTATTACTTCTATAATTTGATCCTGTGTACGTGTGTCAGTGATTGTGATCATGGCAGCTCGAACATTATGTGTCTTTGTGGTCATGTGTGCCAAAAACATTGCTTCAGTTTTCTCAAATACCTCCGTGATTTTATTTCTATAGTTCTCTCAGACCCAGTTACATGCCACTTCGAAAGCCTGTTTCCATTCGTCCTGATCTGTTCTCTCTTTCAGTTCTATGATTGCTCGATCTCTGTCTTGTAATGTTGCTCTAAAAATCACTTGTGTGTTATACACCCAATTTTTTTCCATTCCCCTCCAACAATTCTGCATTTCTTCTTCTTGGGGCTGCTGGTTTCACTGTGTTAATCAAGAGTTCTGTTAGTCTCTTAAAACCACATAGGGTATTGTTCATGACTTTTGTAGGGATTTTTTTGTAAGAGATGTACAGTGCATGTGAGTTCATACATCAGCTTCGATGTAAATTTTAGCTTATGAGATAGTCTCCATGTTGTTTGGAC
Source organism: Carassius auratus (assembly GCF_003368295.1). Lineage (NCBI taxonomy): Eukaryota > Metazoa > Chordata > Actinopteri > Cypriniformes > Cyprinidae > Carassius > Carassius auratus. The sequence continues at coordinate 27,485 of NW_020528270.1, read as the reverse complement.
TGTTTGAAGTTCCTTTGATGCCCCCCATGTCTTCCTCTTCCAGGGGTGACGTGGTTTTCTCTATCCCTATTTCTGTGGTGTGTCTTGTAGTTGTATCTGTTGCTGTTTCTTCCGTTACCAACCGCTGTTGGTGCCCTTGAATCTAAGATGGAAGCACGAGCAGAGTCTGAATAAACATCTCTCTGTCTAATTGTTTGTGCTGTAGGCCACTCTTGCTCTACATACAGTACTCTTCTTCCTGTCTTACATATTCATCATATATCTTTTGATCCTCCACATGTTGTTTGAGATCATCACATCTGATTTAATGCAATTGCTACCGGGGTTACTATTATAATATTCTCTCTGTGTATACCTAGGTGGAGGTTCCTCATCAAAATCTTTGTGTCTGATGATTTTTGACCTCGAGAAGGTGACCACCATATGAATTTACATTTGTGGCCCTTTCTGTTTTTTCATTTTATTGAGTAATTGGTTCATGTGTGAACTCATTTCTTTCTCCATTGTCCTAATCTGTTTCTCTAAAGTCAAAATCTGTATTTCTGAAATCCTGACTAGTTCTTCTGTTGTCAAGATCTGTTTCTCTGAAGTCACGTTCGGTATGAATGAAGTCAAAAATAGTACGGAGGCATCTTTTGCCTCTACCTACATTTCTGCTCCATCCTTGTGAATATGTCGCCCGTATCCCAAGCGGCGAGAATTATTTTTAAATTCTCTAAATGAGCCATCCCTGTCCTCAAACCACCTTGGGAAGTGAGAAGTGCCAGCACAGTTGTGTGTAATGAAATTTCTGTTGAGATTAACTCAGCTGGATGTTCATTTAAATCGATACCTCAATGTGGAACTTCTCCTCGTTCCCTACGTGCTCTGTATCCGTACATATCAGATGATTACACATTCAAAAATCAAAACTGAATGACACCTAGTGAACTCATGACGTTTTGAAGCAAAAATAGCTTCTTCTTCAGGCAGTGTATCACTACAGCAGCATTAAAGCAAAGATGTATACATTTGTTAAAAAAAGGAATTAATTTAGTAATTAAGTTGCCTGTTTTACTAGCCAATTAATTTTTTCTCTCTCTCTTTATTATCTTTTTTTTATTATTATATTTAGCATAATGTGGGTGAAAATACTTTTTTTAACATCACAAAACATGTTATGTGGTCTGTGATTAAGCTACCAGCTTAAAGAATACGTGCTTTTTTTTTCTTCAGCCACTTCCCATTCAGTTTCTATAGCGTTTTATATTTTTACAAAATGCATCATGATCTTTATAATTGTTTATGATGATTTCAAACAAATTTTATACTTAATTCTAAAAGACAAGAACCATGCTGTCACACCCCATCGGACTTGTGTTGTGTTTTCTTTCGCCATGTGCTCTGTTGATGCCAGTTCCTGTTTGCCCTTATTTGGTTCTGTTCCTGATCTCATTAGTTAATACTCAGCTCACCTGCTGGTGCCTTGTCTGTCAAACTACTTAAGTTCCCCTCTCTGTACTGGTTTTTGTGTATTTTGTGCTGTGTATTGATACTGTGCTGTGCTCGCTGCGTCTGAAATTGCATACTCAATGAGTAAATACATAATTTCAATGAGTACTTACTTAACAAGCGCTAAAAGAGTATGTACTCTACAGCCAAATCTCGTTGAGTATGAATGTGATCTGCCATGTTTACGTTATGATGTGATCGATGATGTTATAACAAGTGCAACAACTTCAAAGTTATGACTGACTGTGACCGGTTTAAAGGTCCCCTTCTTCGTGATCCCATGTTTTAAACTTTAGTTAGTGTGTAATGTTGTTGTTAGCGTATAAATAATATCTGTAAAATTCCAAAGCTCAAAGTTCAATGCCAAGTGAGATATTTTATTTAACAGAATTCACCTACAAAAAACGACCCGTTTGGACTACAGCCCTCTATTTCCTGCAGGAATGACATCACTAAAACAGTTTTTTGACTAACCTCCGCCCACATGAATTCACAAACAGGGGCCGAGGTCTCATTGCGTTGACGGAGAAGAGGAAGAGTTGCGTTTGTGTTTGTCGCCATGTCGTTGAAACCCTGTCATTTTCATCTCGGAGTCCAATCATCTTTGTTTGGCCTTCCCAGGGACACTATACTTGGAGATTAATGGTTACAATTTATGTTTAACTTGGTTCCCAAAAATTATAAGCCACATGTAAAACTATGTGCAGCACATTTTGCTGAGGACAGCTTCCTCAATCTCAATCAGTTTAATGCCGGATTCGCACAAAGATTATTCTTGAAAGATGGGGCAGTTCACTCTTTGTCTGGAGAAGGTGTTGTTTATGGACCACAACCGGTAAGTATATTTTATTATTTCAGTTGGTGCATTTAACAGTTTCTGTAACTTATTACAAAAAGGGCAACTCTGTTTAGCTTTGTTAACTAGATGTTAGGTCTGTGCAAAAAATCAAATGCGATCTTCATGCGCATCTCGTCAGTAAAAATGCTCCTGTGACTATAAATACATCTCCAGCACATGCTCCTGCCCTCTTGCTTCTCAAAACTACTCCAAAACTAGTCCAATCGCGTTTCCAGGAGGGCAGCCTGCGCTCAGCTGCTGTCGAATCACAACACAGGAACCGCTGGCACAATCAAAACTCATTACGTATTTCTGAAGGAGGGACTTTATAGAACAAGGAAGACATCAGCCCGTTTTTATGACAGTGAAAACAGCGGCATACAGATTGGTGAATTGTGTGAAAAATACTGTGTTTTTTGTTTTTTACACGCAAAACATGAACACGTTATATTGCAAACTGTAAACACAATCAAAGCTTCAAAAAAGTGTGAAAAACGGGACCTTTAATATCTACTATGTTGATGCATGTTGATACAATTTGCTCCTTTTGTGGTCTTGTTGAAGAAACGGTTGCCATTTATTGTGTTATTATTATTATTATTATTATATTAGTATAACCAAAACACTGTGTTAAGTATTTGTATTTTCACTCTACTGAAATGACCAACAGTTTAATCCTGAAGGATTAAACCCCTCGTAGAATCAGTAACTTCACAACCCTAGCCCGTACTTTTTCCTCAGCGTTTGAAATATTTTTAATATCTGCACAAAGGAGACGTGGATCAGCTGCTCAAAGATCTCGCCTTTGGAGAAGATTGTTGATTTTTATTCTTGAAAAATGTAAGTATAACTACTTGCAAATTAAGATTACCTCAGAAAGCATTTCTAGCACACCTCGATGCTTATCAACAATAATAATGATAAATGGTGACCAATAATATCTTTTTTTGTAAAACAAATTGTCATTAGTTGTTTTTTCATATGCATTTAAATTTTTTTCATATCCTATGCATGACTTCACACTAGACAAATGCATTCAAGATGAATACATCTAAATAATCAGTCATGTAATGAATGAGTTCATGTGTTAATGAAACAATTAGACTATATTTTATTTACTGACAACAACAGGAGATATGAATAAATAAAAGAGGATGAGGAAGACCACGATGAAGACCCTGAACAAGAGAAGGAGAACATGTGCGGGACGATCTGACTGCTGCTGTGTCTGCTCCAAACATCTGTGTGCTGCTCACCATGAGCATGACTACCTGGAAAACATTTACACAGAGTAAAACACTTTATATCATGTTGTCAGCATTCTATTTATTGCTGAATTTAATTTCATATTTTTACAATTGCATGTTAATTTGCTATAGCTTCATTATTTCTGTGGTGTAGTGAACTGGAATACTCAGCAGAATGTTTACTCCAGGTTCTCCAGAAGGATTGAGATCCTGTAATAACAGTACTGCCACTTCAGAAGTGTCTGACAAATTAATACATGTAAATGTGATTTTTGTAAATGCTTTTTTGTGTCTTGGGCACAAACACTCAATAAAGCTGCTTATTATTTTAAGATGTTTTCTTCAATGTTCTACTATAATATTAATGCATGCATATATTTCATACAGTCCTATTTGGGGTTTTAAAGGGTCAGGTCATCTAAACATATAAATTCAGTCATTAATGACTTGCCTCCATTCTGTTCAATCCTTTGCCTGAACACAAAAGGTGATTCTGGTGAAGTTTCTCCTGCTGGTCCATACAGTATCAGTCAATGGAGCCTGACTTTCAGATTCTCCAGGACATTATTTGATGATACTTTAGAAACTTCTGAAACTCAGGCTTTATTGACTGATGTTGTATGAACAGAAACCAGCAGAACAAACTTGACCAAAATCACATCCTCAATGTCTTTTGGTTTTTCTCTAGATGTTCTCACTGGCTCTGGAGTCACTGAAGATGAAGAGACCACAGCAACATCTGGTCCTGATGAGAAAACAAGAGGAGATGCAGTGATGGAGCGTTTTATTCATGACACTCGACCATTTCCAGGATGCTGCTGTGGACTTCAATACAATAATTCAATTAAACTACAACTTAGCATTTAGCATTTCTTCATCAGTCTCTCTTCAGCAGATAAACACACGTGTCTCATATGTCCCTGTAACATCCAGACTAGAGTCAGTCTCCTCTCTGATTTAAAACATTTGTCCTTATGTGGGCATTTATATAAACTGATTGACTTCTCAGTCGCCTTCTGTGCTCCAGCTGTAAGAATCTTTGTAAAGCTGCCATAGTTGAGCACTTGAAAAAAACATAAACACTGTTTTATTAGGAGAGGCATTAGTACACCTGCTTTTGAGTTAATAGAAACACCTTGGCTAATAATCATTCTAAATTAATTAATTTTACAATTAATTAAAACTTATACAATTAATTATTACCATCTTTGATTTGTTATAGTAATAAGATACAACATTAATATATTGTATATGTTGATTTGCTTTAAAATAGACTGTTATCATTCTGTTATTTCATAATTTTCATTCTTCTCTTAAGAATAGTCTTAGTAATTAAGAGTGTTTTGTGTTATGTTTGGCTTATATTGTCATTGATGATATTAATGTTGTGAATGAACAAAATTTTCATTTACTTTATGGTCTATGTGATGGTGGCTCCCCACTAAAATAAAATCAAGGTTCCATTTCATATGTTTCATTATCAGGCTTGGTCTCGTTATTCAGGTATTTAATAAAGGATGACATGGCATATTAAACATGCTTCAGCTTCACTCAGTAATGCCTGCATTTTTATATGGCATTAATATTCTACTTTGAGTCAGGTTACAATAGTATGCTCTTTTCCTTATATTAAACTGAATGCCCAGTGTATTAGAAAAGCACTTGAAATACATATTACAAAAGAGTATATTTGCCCATAACATTTTTTATTTATTTGTATTTCAGTTCAACTGCTGAAGGGTTTTAACTTCATCACTCAAAAACAAATTGAATGCCATGCACCACACAGCTTCACCAGAGCCCCATTCGCCAGAAGTGAGGCATGATGGCAAACAATGTAGCCAAAAAAAAAAAAAAAAAGGTTTACATGGCTGTCAGCCACACATGATTTGACTTTCCAGAGATTAATGGCTGGTTTTCTGGAATGCCAGAACAACGTTTCCCAGCACATGAGGAGGCCTCAGACTGAGGGGAGTCAGAAGAAGGAAGCAATAGTCCAAGACCATGACTCATTGCTGATGTTCCAGGGGCAGGCTGGAGGGGTTCTGATGTTCCAGGGCTCAACTTTGAATTCAAAGGCCTGGTTGTCGCACATGCATCTATGCCTCCAGGGGTCCCTTCCAAGGCCCCAGGCCTCAGGCCCCAGGATGGCCAAAACTCTCTCTTCCTCTGCAGTCAGAGGAGGAACGGAGTTGATACCCCCACCAGTCTTTTTTGCTTCCCTTCTACGTGCTGCAGCCCTCCGTTTTGTCACACTTGCGAAGTCCGTCCACTTTTTTCTAACTTTTTCTGGGCTTCGCTCATAACCATAGCCAGCAGCATTTATTTTTTCGGTGATTTCTGCCCAGGATTTTTATTTATCAGCATTTGTTATACAATTTTTCAGCTTTGAAAATAGCTGTATTTTTTTATTCTCACCTCCTCCAAAAGAACTGTAACTTCATTTTTTGAAAATTTTGGTTTTCACGTCATTTTCATATAGGTCATATGAACACATAACTGTATGGCAAGGGGACTTAAATAGGTAGGCTAATGATCTTAAGCAAAATATGCAACAGGTGTACACAATAGTATAACAATTAGTGATCGACCGATGTATCTGTTTACCAATATTTTTCCCGATATTTAAGCATTTTTCCATAATCGGGTATCAGTTTTGTAATATCGGATTCGCCGATTTACGGCGCCATCTTGTGGCCGTTTTGAGATTTCCGCCATAGCAGCCCAGGCGTCTGAGGAGATCAGTCAACAACAACTCAGTGCACAGGTAAAGTATATGTTCTACTTGGTTTGCTTTAATTAATCAACTTTATTTAACATAACAGACATGCACAAATGAGATCTGAGACATAAATTCCTGATATAGTTAATTTATGCAACTTGTTTCTAAACAATTGAGACGAAATCATTGAGTCACGTAGTGTAATTCATCATGTCCTGCCCCAATAAAGACGTATCTTTACATGAATTAAATAAAACAGACATGAATGAGTGCATGTTGAAAATAAAAGCGCTGAATTTAATTCTCTATCTGTTGTATTTGCTCACCATTAGTCTAGAAGAAAAAGTTTGTGCAACTGACGGATGATCAGGATGCTTAAGAACGTCCTTGAATGAAACTTTTGACAAAATTATTTTTTTTAAACACCCCAGATTATATTATCATTTACTACATAACCATTATTTCGCTAATACACATATAAATATAGCCTACCTCTTTGTGGAAATTTTATTATTTATTATCTCCATGCGCGATCGCGGTTGATTAAGTTATAGTCAAACTGCACTTTGTCAGTTGGCATTTCATGATCTAACGTTAGATTGAATCTAGATCATAAAATGCCAACTGACAAGTGCTGTTTAACTTTATATAGTCTCGGAAAAAAAAGTTTGTTCATATTGCTCAGCACCTGAATGGGTTGATGATCAGGAAGCCTCACTTGCAAGCATGGCCACTGCATGACATTTTTGACACGATTATCTCGTTTAAACCCCCTAAATTATATAATCATTTGATTTACTACATAACCATTATTTAGTTAATACAAATCTAAATAAATGCAGCTCTGTGGAAATTATTTATTATCTCCACACGCGATCGCGGTTGAGTTGAATTTGTTTTGTGTAAATGCATAGATAAGTTACAGCACTTTGTCAGAAAGCATTGCATGATCTAGACCGACAAACATAACAATTAATAACACTAGTTGGAAAATGAAATGATGTATGCTGTTTTGTTTGTTACTTTCCTGACAATGTTATATATTCCAGCTAATATTATTCAGTGAATTAAATTAAAATTACCCAGTGAATGATTCCTCACTCTTAAACCTATTAAATGGCACATAAAACTTCTAAAACTGTTTAAAATAAATTAAATTTTTGCAAAGGTGATATAACTCCCCTGTCATTTATTTTCTCCATTTTAAAACATTAGACTTTTAACATTTATTTTACCTATTGTTAACATTGTTGCTGATAATGCTTATAAATCATATGTATAATTTAGATATAAATTATATAATGTAATATATTTTTTATTGTAATTTGAAGATTTAATTTAACATGAAAAACTGCTAACTTTCAGCACTTTTTTTTAAGATGACTGAAAGGAGGAAAAATCAAAGTGAGGTATGGACTTACTTCACTCAGCCAATGGCAGGAGTAGCAGTTTGCAAAGAATGCCAAATGAATGTAAGCATGGGGTCAAAATCTACAACAACAAAAAATACCTCCAACATGTGGAACCACTTAAAGATACATCACTCAACTATCTTTGAAGAGGCAAAGAAAAAAAGAGATGCTGAAGAGGCAAAGACATCCAGCCACATTCAAGCATCTCTTCCTATGATGTTTGAAAAGCAGACAAAGTGGAAGACGGCTGATGTCCGCTCAAAAACACTGGACAGGATGATTACAGAAATGATAGCTACAGACAATCAGCCTTTCACCATGGTTCAAAATAAAGGCTTCCAGAGACTCATGGCAACTGCAGAACCAAGATATACTCTGAAGAGTGAGAAGTTCTATCACACAGAGATGTTCCCCAGTATTCACAACAGTATCATTGAGAAGGTTAAAGCACTGCTTAAGCCTGATAACGCAGGTTATAACTTGGCTTTTACTACAGACTGCTGGTCCGGTACAACTGAATCCCTAATAATAATAATAATAATACGTTTTATTTATATAGCGCCTTTCCAGAGCTCAAGGACACGTTACAATAAACAAACAACAATAAAGGCAATTGACAAAGAGAGCAGACAGAACAACAATAGGCAAATGAGAGTGCAAGTACAGTAAGTGAGAATTGTGTAGATGGGGCAGCAACCAGCAGAGAGAGAGGGAAAAAAAAATAAAGTAAAAAATAAAAAACACACTAAGACCTATAACATTCAGAAAATAGGTGTGTTTTGAGCATGGATTTGAATTCAGAGATAGTGTTAACAAAACGGAGTGATGGGGGGAGAGAGTTCCACATTTTGGGCGCAACAACACTGAATGATCTGCCCCCCATTGAAGCAAGGCGATGCCGAGGGACAACGAGAAGGCTGGAATCAGCGGATCATAAAGAGCGAGTTGGGGTGTAAGGGAGAAGCAGGTTACAGAGGTAGGGGGGAGCAAGGCCATGCAGAGACTTAAAAGCGAGAAGGAGAATTTTGAATTTAATACGGTAAGCCACAGGAAGCCAGTGAAGATCATGCAGAATTGGGGAAATATGTGCAGAACGCTTGGTGTGGGTGAGTAGTCTGGCAGCAGAATTTTGAATGTATTGTAATTTGGAAATGGAGCTAGCTGATAGGCCGATGAAAAGTGCATTGCAGTAATCAAGACGTGAGGTGACAAATGCATGGATGACAGTTTCAGCATCAGAGATACTGATAAAGGGACAGAGCTGAGCGATACGACGTAGATGAAAGAATGCCAATTTAGTGATGGAATTAATGTGAGAGTGGAAAGATAGAGAGGAATCAAAAATTACACCAAGATTTTTAACAGTACTAGATGGTTTGATAAGAGAGCCGGCGATCTCACAGGTGAAGTTAGTAGGAATTTTATTAGTGAGTGATGAAGGTCCAGTGAAAATAATCTCAGTTTTGTCCATGATAAGTTTTAGAAAATTTGAATGAAGCCAATCTTTTATTTCATGTACACAGGCAGAGATTTTGTCAGTTGTGAAAGATAAAGTTGATGTACAGGTAGTATATAATTGAATGTCGTCAGCGTAGAAATGATAATTAAAACCATGACGGCGGAGGATCTGAGCAAGAGGGATTATATAGATTATAAATAATAATGGCCCAAGAACGGATCCCTGAGGGACACCTTGCTTCAGGGGGACAGTGGGTGAGCGAAAATTCTGAAGTGAAATGTAAAACAGTCTGTCAGAGAGATAAGAGGAGAACCAGGAAAGAGCAGCACCAGAAATACCCACATCCAAAAGGCGTGAAATGAGTAGTTGATGGGAGATGGTATCGAAGGCAGAGCTGAGGTCGAGCAGCAAAAGCATAGACAGAGAACCTGAATCACCAGAGAGAAGCAGATCATTCAGTACCTTAACTAGAGCAGTTTCAGTACTATGCATAGGGCGAAAACCAGATTGAAAAGGATCAAAAATATTATTTTCAACTAGAAAAGACTGAAGCTAATGAGCTTGAAATGCCATTTCATTGATGATCAGTGGATTCGCAGACAAGTAATTCTAAACACAAAAGCAATGATGGGATCACCCACTGGAGAGTACATTAGCGAGATGTTTTTGGGCATGCTGGAAGAATGGGACATTGACAAAGATAGAGTGGTTCTTGTTCTCAGGGACAGTGGTGCTAACATTGTTAAAGGTATGAGAATTGCTGAACTGCCTGACATGAGCTGCAGTGCCCACATATTACAGCTAGTGGTCAATGACGGCCTCAACTCACAAAGAGCTGTCCAAAATATCCTGTCAGTGCTGAAAAGCTGTGCTACACATTTTAATCATTCAGTACTAGCTAAACAGCGTTTAGCAATGATCCAGCAGGATCTTGGGCTACCTGCACATGCCATCATTCAGGCTGTCCCTACCCGATGGAATTCCACCCTGCACATGCTGGTCAGGATGCAAGAGCAGAGAAGAGCTCTGAACATATATGCCAGTGAGCATAGTGGGTTCACTGGCCTGAGTGCTTATCAGTGGAGTATTGTCAGCAATCTTATTGAGACACTTTCTCCAGTGGAGGAGGTCACTCTTGAGATGAGTCACTATGAGAGTTCAGCACCATGCATCATCCCATCTGTCAAAGTTCTGAAGATGTTGCTTAGCAGTCAAGGTCCCTGCTCTCATGGGATTAAAACAATGAGACAGGAGATGCTGGAGAGTCTCACCCGACGGTTTGCAAAAGTGGAGGAGGTGAAATGTGCAGTCCTTGCCTGTCTTCTGGATCCAAGGTACAAGGCACATGCCTTTTCATCTGACACCACACTGTTGAATGCAAAAGTTTGGCTTGAGGAGGAGACAGAAAACCTTAGAGCAAGACAACAACACACAAGGTGAAGGAACACAGTCAGATGATTCCAGCACAGTTTCAAAAAGGCCCCGTACAGAAGAAACCCAGAAGAAACTGATTGATGAGATGTATGATACTCTGCTTGGTGCTACTAGTTCTGAAGTTGGTGGGTCTAGCCTTGAAAGAGAGCTTCAGCAGTACCTTTCAGAATCAGTGATTGATAGGAGGATGGGCAAGCCACTTGAATGGTGGAAACAAAATGAGAAAAGTTTCCCCATTCTTGCTCGTCTGTCAAGAAAGTTCCTTTGCCCCCCACCGTCTTCAGTGCCCAGTGAAAGAGTCTTCAGTGAAGTGGGAGCCATTTATGAAAACAAACGAAGCAGACTTACAGGGCAGAATGCTGAAAGACTCTGTTTTCTACACTACAACCTAGTTCTGCTTAACTGGGAGTATTAAGTTACACTACTAAATAAATAAGCACTTCTAAATAGCCCCCCGCCCCCACCAATATGTTATTATAATTTTTGTGCTTTATTTTTTTACCTGTTTTTTTTTTTTTTACCTCAAAGCTTTTATTTTAAAACAAAGACACTTAGTAACAGTGCACTTAAATTTTTTGGACTCAGACCCCTCTATTTATTTGTGTATAAATATAAAGTTTTTTTTGTATGCAAGGAGGGAGTGATTGTTATAAATAAAATGGTTTGTTCAGCTCATTTGTTTTGTAATAATTGTCAAAAACAGAAGTATAACAGTAAATAAATATCGGTTCTGCATATCGGTTATCGGGTACATAAACATGCAAATAATCGTTATCGGTATCGGTTATAAAAAATCAATATCGGTCGATCACTAATAACAATCACAGTGATCATTGATCAACAGTAAAACCCATCATTTATTTTCATTTTAATTGTGCTGATCTATCAATGTTCAATTAGAAATTAATAAATATGAAATTGTGAAATTAATAGTTATAGATTTTTGGGAGCATATTCAATAAGAAATTAATAAATATGAAATTGTGAAATTAATAGTTATAGATTATAGATTTTTGGCATCAGAGAAGACAACATTGCGTTTATATATGTTTATATTTTATTGTGCAAAGAATGAATGTTGAGTTGTTAACGTAATTACTCCACATCGTCACTAAGTCCAAAAGAGAAAAGAACCAAATTTACAGCAGGTGGCGATATGTGCTCATAGCACAAGTCCGCCATTAGATCGAAGAAGAAGAATGTCATAACGACAGCTCCAACCAATGTGGTTCAAACCATGGTTTTGCAACACAGGTACCATGGTTTTGGGAAACAGTAGTGACTAGTTAGTTGATTTCTTTAAAGATGCATCGTACTATGGTAGATAAACCAGTGAGTTGCATCATTGTACGGGAAACGCATCCCTGGTTCATTACTCAAAACAGCAATCATGGGTAAGACTGCCGACCTGACTGCTGTCCAGAAGGCCATCATTGACACCCTCAAGCGAGAGGGTAAGACACAGAAAGAAATTTCTGAACGAATAGACTGTTCCCAGAGTGCTGTATCAAGGCACCTCAGTGGGAAGTCTTTGGGAAGTAAAAAGTGTGGCAAAAAACCCTGAGGAAGATTGTGAAGAAGAGCCGCTTCCAGACCTTGGGGGACCTGCGGAAGCAGTGGACTGAGTCTGGAGTAGAAACATCCAGAGCCACCGTGCGCAGGCGTGTGCAGGAAATGGGCTACAGAGAAGCAGCACTGGACTGTTGCTCAGTGGTCCAAAGTACTTTTTTCGGATGAAAGCAAATTTTGCATGTCATTCGGAAATCAAGGTGCCAGAGTCTGGAGGAAGACTGGGGAGAAGGAAATGCCAAAATGCCTGAAGTCCAGTGTCAAGTACACACAGTCAGTGATGGTCTGGGGTGCCATGTCAGCTGCTGGTGTTGGTCCACTGTGTTTTATCAAGGGCAGGGTCAATGCAGCTAGCTATCAGGAGATTTTGGAGCATTTCATGCTTCCATCTGCTGAAAAGCTTTATGGAGATGAAGATTTCGTTTTTCAGCACGACCTGGCACCTGTTTACAGACGTGCCAGAGAGTTTAAACAAACCCTGTGAGTTCACATTTACTGACTACTAGATGAAAACTAAAAGTGAGGAACACTTGATACAACCGTATAAGAACCATTGATTATCTCAGTCTTAATCTTTAATCAAACACGCCTGAATATGTATGACATTTTCCTCATCCACCTGAATCTAACAGCTTTGTTGATCCTCTGAAGTAATAAGAGCATCATCAATCTTTTTTTCCCTGTATTTTTCCTGTTCCTCTATTGACAGCAATAGAGACAAAATTGTCCCATCTAGGGATCCAGTTCTTAACATTATGTGAAATCACAATGAAGTGTCTTTAAAATTACAAATACAGCCAACATTTCATATTGTGCTATACGATCTTTAAGATATTGCCACATAAGCAAGTTCACAGGTTTTGTGTAAATATAATCTAAAAAATCACGCTTATAAAGGAATTTTCAAGTTAAACTCTACTAACAGCATTCATGACATGCTTTTGATTGTCACAGACTTATCTGACAAATCTTTTTCAGTTTTAAAAACAAACAGAAGTCAAGCACTAACAATGGAAGTTTTATGCATTTACGGAAGGTTTTAAAACACAAATGTTGTGAAAGTTGTGCACACCCATCTTTCATATAAATGAACCTGATTAAAATTAGACTTGTTTACAACATGCTAGGACACACTAGATTTGTTTAAATCATTAACTATTTATAATAATTATAAATGTTTTAATAGTTTTAGTTTTAAAGACCGTTTAATAAATAAAAAGAGCTTAAGACATTGCAGGTGCTTTGGTAAGCTTATAATCAATAGTTATTCATGCATGATATAAGTGAGTGAGTGACGTGACATTCAGCCAAGTATGGTGACCCATACTCAGAATTTGTGCTCTGCATTTAACCCACCTGAAGTGCACACACACAGAGCAGTTAACACACACCCGGAGCAGTGGGCAGCCATTTATGCTGCGGCGCCCGGGGAGCAGTTGGGGGTTTGATGCCTTGCTCAAGGGCACCTAAGTCATGGTATTGAAGGTGGAGAGAGAACTGTACATGCACTCTCCCCACCCACAATTCCTGCCGGCCCGGGACTTGAACTCTCAACCTTTCGATTGGGAGTCCAACCCTCTAACCATTAGGCCACGACTTCCCTTATATATAATCCTATCAACCAAATCTAACATGATTAATTATTATGTTGTTATAGGCATCCGTGTCCCATATTTTTAACAGCTGGACCAGTCATGCCATTAATTATGATTTTATCAGTCTTTTGCGCACCAAAGTGTATTTCTACATATACAGGTGCATCTCAATAAATTAGAATGTTGTGAAAAGTTCATTTATTTCACTAATTCAACTCAAATAGTGAAACTTGTGTATTAAATACAATTAATGCACACAGACTGAAGTAGTTTTAAGTCTTTAGTTCTTTTAATCGTGATGATTTTGCCACACATTTAACAAAAACCCACCAATTCACACAATCATGGGGAAGATTGCTGATCTGACAGTTATCCAGAAGACAATCATTGACATCCTTCACAAGGAGAGTAAGTCACAAACATTCATTGCCAAAGAAGCTGGCTGTTCACAGAGTGCTGTATCCAAGCATGTTAACAGAAATTTGAGTGGAAGGAAAAGGTGTGGAAGAAAAAAATGCACAACCAACCGAGAGAACCGCAGCCTTATGAGGATCGACAAGCAAAATCAATTCAAAAATTTGAGTGTACATCTCAAGGAATGAACTGAGGCTGGGGTCAAGGAATTTGGCTACAGTTGTCATATTCCTCTTGTTAAGCCACTGCTGAACCACAGACAACATCAGAGGCGTCTTACCTGGTCTAAAAAGAACTGGACTGTTGCCCAGTGGTCCAAATACCTCTTTTCAGATGAGAGCAAGTTTTGTACTTCATTTAGAAACCAAGGTCCTAGAGTCTGGAGGAAGGGTGAAGAAGCTCATAGCCCAAGATGCTTGAAGTCCAGTGTTAAGTTTCCTCAGTCTGTGATGATTTGGGTTTTAATGTCATCTGCTGGTGTTGGTCCATTGTGTTTTTTGAAAACCAAAGTCACTGCACCCATTAACCAAGAAATTTTGGAGCACTTCATGCTTCCTTCTGCTGACCAGCTTTTTTAAGATGCTGATTTCATTTTCCAGCAGGATTTGTTCACACTGCCAAAAGCACCAAAAGTTGGTTAAATGACCATGGTGTTGTTGTGCTTGACTGGCCAGCAAACTCACCAGACCTGAACCCCAGAGAGAATCTATGGGCTATTGTCAAGAGGAAAATGAGAAACGAGACCAGAAGATGCAGATGGGCTGAAGGCCACTATCAAAGAAACCTGGGCTTCCATCCCACCTCAGCAGTGCCACAAACTGATCACCTCCATGCCACGCTGAACTGAGGCACTAATTAAAGCAAAAGGAGCCCCTACCAAGTATTGAGTACATGAACAATAGATGAACATATTTTCCAGAAGGCCAACAATTCACATTTTCTTGTATCATTGGTCTTATGAAATATTCTTATTTGATATGATAGTGAATTGGTGGGTTTTTGTTAAATGGGTTCTTTTATTTGCAATGATTTTGGCTCACAAGACTTTTGAATTTATTTAATACATGAGTTTCACAATTTGAGTTGCATTACTGAAATGCACCTGTAAATGCACCTGATGATTTTCCCCTGGAGCAGTCCCAGTATGAAACCATAAAACGTGCATTTGAGCGGGCCCAATCAAATGACGGTCAGGCTCTCCAACTGGCACGTCTGCTTCCCTATCCCTATTTTGCTATCTTCAAAGAGCGGTTGTACCGAGTGACACAAGACACTCAGACAAATCAGGATACAACCCAATTTTTAGTTCCCAAAAGTCATCTGGAAATGTTATTCCAGGCGGCTCATTGTAATCCAATGGCGGGACATTTGGGACAGGCGGTGACACAAAATTGCCTCATGACCCCATTTTTTTGGCTGGGCATTTGAGAATGTGTGCAGGTGGTGCGTGGCTTGTTCCTGTGTGTGTGTACCACACATTACACCCCTATCTCGTTATACCCCTAATTATTATATGCTTATATATATATATATATATATATATATATATATATATATTTTTTTTTTTACTATTTTCATCATTGAATGTAGTGTTGCTGGAAGGTAGTAAGTAATGTTGAGTAATGCAAGTCCATCAATCAGCATTTGCTTCAAAGTTGAAGTTTTTTTTACATTATAAATAACATTTTGCTTTTCAAGCAGGAATAAGCTGGTTGGCCAAATAGTCCCTTGAGGTTTAAGACACTTGTTAATTTAATAAAATTAATGAAATATAAATCGTTATACTTATAACTATGTATACACACTCCACAAAGCCCATATTTTACAAATAATAATACAGTCAGGAGATGTTGTGATGCAATGAGTGGTTCCCACTTTTTTAAACATTTAAAATGCATTAAAATAAATATTTTCTGTCACTTTGTTTATCACTCATGAAATGACCTGTACACTAAATAATCAAACCCTCATACTTGCATAACAATATCAGTCTATTTTTTTTAGTTTTCCAAGCTGAAGTCAGTATATATATTAATGACAATATGGGACAAATATAATGTAATTTAGTGGCGGCAAGTGCTGCACACTGGCGGTTCATGCACAGTCAGACAAAACGATCTGCACAGTTATCAAAGGCGCAAGTGCGCATACATTCTTTGGGAAAAATGTTTGGCAGTTAAAGACACGATGCGACTAGGCAAATCTGTGGAGTGCACATTATTGGAATCATTGTGCTCAGTAATTAAAGAGGCAGGGTGGCGTTTCTTTTATTTGGTTTGTGACATCCCCAATGCCTGTTGTGGCAAAATTTAAATAAACTCTCATCAGCATAAGAGACAGACTCACTCTCATGTTATAATTAAAAAGAAAGCTTTTATTATTTGCAAAGAATGATTATTATTGAATGATAATACAACTCGAGCCCTCCTGGTTGGGCTATCCAATCACGTTGCTCCTCCTCTATCGGCCGGTAGGGCTCATCCGTTCCAATGCAGTGAGGTGCTCTGGTTCTGCCACGGCTCGAGCCCTCCCGACCAGGCGGCCAAAATCACATAGTAAAAGTAGCCTACACGGCCTATCTCTCCAAATATGTAAAGTTGCTCCCACTGGAGTACATAGGGTCTTCCGACCTGCCAACCAGCTGACTTTCTAAATATCACTCCCCGCCAGATTTCAACGCTATTGTGGGGGGGTCCTTAGTCTGGTGGCTGTCCTTACCGCTATTGCTTTTTGGGGGGTACTCTAGGTTCGGGCCATTCCCGAGCTCGGAGCCCCTTCCCCAGACAGCACGCCAAATATGCATTATAATACTTCAGCTAATTATATGTAAGTGTGAACTCGTGAAATGTAGTTTCATAACAAGGTTCGGGAGGAGCACGTCAGATACTAATTATATCTAAGTGTGAACTTGTGAAATAACAGCGCATACTCCAACGACACAAACGAAAAACTCTGGTTTCGCTGTCTACACGGTAACACTGCAACCAGAGTTTTTGAAAATCTTCACCCTGGCACCCTGAGTTTTCAAAAATGATCGGTTTCAGTAACCTAGTGCTGCATTTGCATGTGGTCGAACATCCAAACTGCGTAGAAAAAGCTACGGTTAAAATAACCATGTTCATGTGGACAGGGCCTTAGACTAGTATTAAAAATTGTTAAATTATGTCCAACAGTATTGAATATGAATCTGTTTTTGAAATCTAGATGGACTGATACCTTGTGAAACTTAAGTTCATCTTAGACATTCAACAATGCCTTTACAGGACTCAAAAGAAACAGGCTGAAAATTGCCCTACAGCATCAGACTGCTTGACCTCTCAGGTTGAATAGAATTCCCCAAGGGCAGGTTAGAACTTAACTGAATGTTTTTCTCATTAAAGAATGTACAGAATTGTTCACACAGTAACACGGAAGCATCAAGCAAAATGTTGGAGGATTGAGCACAGAATCAATAACAGAGAAGAGGGTCATAGGTCGGTGTTGTCACCAATACACTCAGATATTTGGACTTGGCGGCCTTAACAACTCTATAATAAACATAAGTTGTCTTTAACCATGCTGGTGAAGTTCTACTTGTGTGCAATCGGTAACATCCTGACCAGTTGTATCACAGTGTTGCATGGGAACTGCTCAGATTGCTGACTGCAAGGCACTGCAGAGGGTGGTGAAAATCGCCCAACACATCACAGGGACAACACTTCCTGCTATTGTGGACATCTGGAGAAACGCTGTCTACATCGAGCTCGCAGCATTTCCAAGGACTCCTCTCACCCTGACCATGGACTGTTTAACCTCCTGCCCTCTGGGAGGTGCTTCAGGAGCCTCCGGACAAAGACCAGCAGACTCAGGAACAGCTTTTTCCCTACAGCTGTCTCCTTACTGAAATTTGCCCACTATGCACTTTTTTTAATGGCCATTGTACTAGTGTAAATGATAATCATAGTTTCTGCTTATAGTTTAAATAAACTTATTACACAATCCATCTGTATACTGTGTTCATTCACCTATCTGTATATCATGCTGATAGTATTTAAAAGTCTGCAACTTATGTCCGTAGTACTGCCTTATCTAATCTAAAGCTGCGTTTCCACCGCAGGAACTTTACCCAGGAACTAGGAACTATGGGCTGGTACTCTGTGTGTTTCCACCACAGGAACCAGGAACTAAAAGTTCCGGGTAAAAAAATGCCCCTCAGAAAGTCCCTGCTGGCGAGGTGGTACTTTTTCAAAGTTCCGTAACTTTCGGGGGCGGGACTTGGGCGCTTAACATGCGAATTGGTTGAGTTCACGCAGCATTGGTTGAGTTCAACCACCTTTTATTCAGATCATTTTCAAAATATTACTGTTATTATGCCATGAAATGTAATTTTAAAAGTATTTCAGGCGATAATGTAGTTGATTAAAACTCAAATCTGTGGTTTATTCATAAAGACAGCACCTATTTAAAAATGTGTCTCGGCGATTTCGGAGACGTGAGCTCCACTCGTTCAGCGGGAGCTCAGTGATCATCTATCCGCCGAGAAGCAGCCTCACCTGGGCTAGATCTTCTGATGTGTTCCGCTGGCTCTGATGTCTCTTTGGTGGTTAAACATAAAATATAATTCGTTTTGGGTAAATCTAACAGGTTATCTTTGATCTGTATTCAATTTATTTATATGTTAAAATTAAAATTAAAAAGGCAAATTTATATTAAAGCTGCAAGCAGCGATGAACGGGCCCTCGCACCCGGGCTCACCGGCAGCGAGTGGCTTTAGTTAATAGGTGAACGGTGAGAAATATGCGTTTAAACTCATAAATATAAGTAGAATATATCAATGTTTATTCCATATATGTGCCAATCTTCCTGTTGCCAGCAGGTGGCGCTATCATTATAATGGAATATTGGCCTTCAGATGTGTTCAGGGCAGGACTTTTATCGAACATGTGAGGTTTGGGGAGGATTGGACATTTTATGCCTGAGTTACAACAACATTCTATTTCATGGCGAAACAATGAAATTTGTCAGGCCGCCATGGACACGCCCTTTAACGAAACCTCAAGATCTTCGCAATTTAAGATCGCAAAAGGCTTTAGATTACACTGACCAAGTTTGGTGTTGATCTGAATAAATATCTAGGAGGAGTTCGTTAAAGTACAACCCCTGAAAATGGCCAAAACAACACAAATTTTGCAGAGAAAATTCCAAATAACTGACTTCCTGTTGGGATTCGGACTTCGTACCAAGAGACTTTTTCATAGATATTGGTGTGTTACATGTGTGTACCGATTTTTGTACATGTACGTGAAACATAGCTCAAGGCGCACTCCGTTTAAAGTGTATACGCACTCCGTTGAAAGTGTATAGGTGGCGCTATTGAGCCATTTTGCCACACTCGATGGAATATTGGCCTTCAGATCTGTCCAGGCCAGGACCCTTATCACACAAGTGAAGTTTGGGCAAGATCGGACATTTTATGTCTGAGTTATAACATCTTTTATTCCCATGGCGAGACATTGAACTTCATCACGGCGCCATGGACACACCTTTTAACAAAAACTCAAGATCTTCACAACTAAACATCACACAGGTCTTTAGATTAGACTGATCACAAAAAAGACACTGATGTCATAAAATTTCTAGGAGTAGTTTGTCGCAGTGTAAAATATGTAACTTCCTGTTGCCAATAGGTGGCGCTATGACTATAACTGAATATTGGCATGTAGATCTGTTCAGGTCAAGAGTCTTATCCAACATGTGAAGTTTGGGGCAGATTGGACATTGTATGTCTGAGTTACAGCAACTTCCTTTTTCATGGCGAAACATCGAAATTTGTCAGGCCGCCATGGACCCGCCCTTTAACGAAACCTCAAGTCCTTCGCAATTTATTATCGCAAAGGGCTTTAGATTACACTGACCAAGTTTGGTGTTGATCTGAATAAATCTCTAGGAGGAGTTCGTTAAAGTACAACCCCTGAAAATGGCAAAAACAACAGCAATTTTGAAGGGAAAATTCAAAATAACCGACTTCCTGTTGGGATCCGGATTTCGTACCAAGATACTTTTTTGTAGGTATTGGAGTGTTACATGTGTGTACCAATTTTTGTACATGTACGTGAAACATAGCTCGAGGCGCACTCCGTTGAAAGTGTATAGGTGGCGCTATAGAGCCATTCTGCCACACCTGATGGAATTTTGGCCTTCAGATGTGTTCAGGCCAGGACTCTTATCACACATGTGAAGTTTGGGGAAGATCGGACATCTTATGCCTGAGTTATAACATCTTTTATTCGCATGGCGAGACATCGAACTTCGTCGCGGCGCCATGAACAAGCCTTTTAACGAAAACTCAAGATCTTCACAACTGAACATCGCACAGGCCTTCAGATTAGACTGACCACAAAAAAGACATTGATGTCATAAAATTTCTAGGAGTAGTTCGTCGCAGCGTAAAATATGTCACTTCCTGTTGCCAATAGGTGGCGCTATGACTATAACTGAATATGGGCATGTCAATCTGTTCAGGTTCGGAGTCTCATCAAACATGTGAAGTTTGGGGCAGATTGGTCATTGTATGTGTGAGTTATAGCAACTTCATTTTTCATGGCGAATCATCGAAATTCGCCAGGCCGCCACGGACACGCCCTTCAACGAAAAGTCAGGATCTTCGCAATTTAACATCGCAAAGGCCTTTAGATTAGGCATACCAAATTTGGTGTTGATTTGAAGAACTCTCTAGGAGGAGTTCGTTAAAATACAACACATGGAAATGACCAAAATTACACAAAATATGCTCATAATATTAAAAATAACCGACTTCCTGTTGGGTTTAGAATTTCGCTCCAAGAGTCTTTTTTGTAGGTATTGGTGTGTTACATATGTGTGCCAATTTTCGTGCATGTACGTGAAACATAGCTGGAAGGCTGTTGATTTTCTTGGTATAGGTGGCGCTGTCGAGCCATTTTGCCACACCCTCTTCTGAATCCTATATCAGACGAAAATTTTCACCAGGTTTGACGAGTGTGCAAAGTTTCATGACTTTTTGAGCATGTTAAAGCCCTCAAAAATGCGATTCATTCGGGAGAAGAAGAAGAAGAAGAAGAAGAAGAATAATTAAAGCTGCAAGCAGCGATGAACAGGCCCTCGCACCCGGGCTCACCGTTGTGTGGCTTTAGTAAAAAGGTGAACGTTGAGAAATATGCATTTAATGTCCTAAATATAAGTTGAATATATCAAAGTATATCCCATATATGTGCCAATCTTACCGTTGCCAGCAGGTGGCACTATCATTATAATGGAATATTGGCCTTCAGATGTGTTCAGGCCAGGACTCTTATCAAACATGTGAAGTTTGGGGAAGATTGAACATTTTATGCTTGAGTTACAACAACTTCTCTTGCTGTGGCAAGACATCAAATTTTGTCATGGCGCCATGGAAACACCCTTAAACAAAAACTCAAGATCTCCAAAAGTTAACATTGCACAGGCCTTTAGATTAGACTGACCACAAAATATATGTTAATTTCAAAAAAATAATAGGAGTAGTTTGTCGCAGCGTAAAACATGTCACTTCCTGTTGCCAATAGGTGGCGCTATGACTATAACTGAATGTGGGCATGTAGATCTGTTAAGGGCAGAAGTTTTATCTAACATGTGAAGTTTGGGGCAGATTGGACATTGTATGTCTGAGTTACAGCAACTTCCTTTTTCATGGCGAAACATCGAAATTTGTCAGGCCGCCATGGACACGCCCTTTAAAGAAATCTAAAGATCTTCGCAAATTAACATCACAAAGGGCTTAAGATTACACTGACCAGGTTTGGTGTTGATCTGAATAAATCTCTAGGCGGAGTTCGTTAAAGTACAACCCCTGAAAATGGCAAAAACAACGCCAATTTTGCAGAGAAAATTCTAAATAACCGACTTCCTGTTGGGATTCGGATTTCGTACCAAGAGACTTTTTTGTAGGTATTGGTGTGTTACATGTGTATACCGATTTTTGTACATGTACGTGAAACATAGCTCGAGGCGCACTCTGTTGAAAGTGTATAGGTGGCGCTATCGAGCCATTTTGCCACACCTGATGGAATTTTGGCCTTCAGATGTGTTCAGGCCAGGACTCTTATCACACATGTGCAGTTTGGGGAAGATCGGACATTTTATGCCTGAGTTATAACATCTTTTATTCCCATGGCGAGACATCGAACTTCGTGACGGCGCCATGGACACGCCTTTTAACGAAAACTCAAGATCTTCACAACTTAACATCGCACAGGCCTTTAGATTAGACTGACCACAAAAAATACATTGATGTCATAAAATTTCTAGGAGTAGTTAATCGCAGTGTAAAATATGTCACTTCCTGTTGCCAATAGGTGGCGCTATGACTATAACTGAATATGGGCATGTCAATCTGTTCAGGTCAGGAGTCTCATCAAACATGTGAAGTTTGGGGCAGATTGGCCATTGTATGTCTGAGTTATAGCAACTTCGTGTTTCATGGCGAATCATCAAAATTCGCCAGGCCGCCACGGACACGCCCATTAACGAAAACTCAAAAGCTTCGCAATTTAACATCGCAAAGGCCTTCAGATTAGGCATACCAAATTTGGTGTTGATCTGAATGAATCTCTAGGAGGAGTTCGTTAAAATACAACGCATGGAAATGACAAAAATGACACAAAATTTCCTCATATTATTAGAAATAACCGACTTCCTGTTGGGTTTCGGATTTTGCTCCAAGAGACTTTTTTGTAGGTATTGGAGAGTTACATGTGTATACCGATTTTCATACATGTACATGAAACGTAGCTCGAGGCGCACACCGTTGAACGTGTATAGGTGGCGCTGTTGAGCCATTTTGCCACACCCACTTCTGAAACCCATATCAGACGTAAATTTTCGCCAGTTCTGAGGTGTGTGCAAAGTTTCATGACTTTTCAAGCATGTTTAGGCCCTCAAAAATGCGATTCATTTTGGAGAAGAATAATAATAATAATAATAATAATAATAATAATAATAATAATAATAATAATAATAATTAAAGCTGCAAGCAGCGATGAACGGGCCCTCGCACCCGGGCTCACCGCCATCGTGTGGCTTTAGTAAAAAGGTGAACGTTGATAAATATGCATTTAATGTCCTAAATATAAGTGGAATATATCAAAGTATATCCCATATATGTGCTAATCTTACCGTTGCCAGCAGGTGGCGCTATCATTATAATGGAATATTGGCCTTCAGATGTGTTCAGGGCAGGACTTTTATCGAACATGTGAGGTTTGGGGAGGATTGGACATTTTATGCTTGAGTTACAACAACTTCTCTTGCTGTGGCAAGACATCAAATTTTGTCATGGCGCCATGGAAACGGCCTTTAACAAAAACTCAAGATCTCCAAAAGTTAACATTGCACAGGCCTTTAGATTAGATTAACCACAAAATATATGTTAATCTCAAAAAAATTATAGAAGTAGTTTGTCGCAGCGTAAAACATGTCACTTCCTGTTGCCAATAGGTGGCGCTATGACTATAACTGAATGTGGGCATGTAGATCTGTTAAGGGAAGAAGTTTTATCTAACATGTGAAGTTTGGGGCAGATTGGACATTGTATGTCTGAGTTACAGCAACTTCCTTTTTCATGGCGAAACATCGAAATTTGTCAGGCCGCCATGGACACGCCCTTTAACGAAATCTAAAGATCTTCGCAATTTAACATCGCAAAGGGCTTAAGATTACACTGACCAGGTTTGGTGTTGATCTGAATAAATCTTTAGGAGGAGTTTGTTAAAGTACAACCCCTGAAAATGGCAAAAACAACGCCAATTTTGCAGAGAAAATTCTAAATAACCGACTTCCTGTTGGGATTCGGATTTCGTACCAAGAGACTTTTTTGTAGGTATTGGTGTGTTACATGTGTATACCGATTTTTGTATATGTACATGAAACATAGCTCGAGGCGCACTCTGTTGAAAGTGTATAGGTGGCGCTATAGAGCCATTTTGCCACACCTGATGGAATTTTGGCCTTCAGATGTGTTCAGGCCAGGACTCTTATCACACATGTGCAGTTTGGGGAAGATCGGAAATTTTATGCCTGAGTTATAACATCTTTTATTCCCATGGCGAGACATCGAACTTCGTGATGGCGCCATGGACACGCCTTTTAACGAAAACTCAAGATCTTCACAACTAAACATCGCACAGGCCTTTAGATTAGACTGACCACAAAAAATACATTGATGTCATAAAATTTCTAGGAGTAGTTCATCGCAGTGTAAAATATGTCACTTCCTGTTGCCAGTAGGTGGCGCTATGACTATAACTGAATATGGGCATGTCAATCTGTTCAGGTAAGGAGTCTCATCAAACATGTGAAGTTTGGGGCAGATTGGTCATTGTATGTCTGAGTTATAGCAACTTCATTTTTCATGGCGAATCATCGAAATTCGCCAGGCCGCCACGGACACGCCCATTAACGAAAACTCAAAAGCTTCGCAATTTAACATCGCAAAGGCCTTCAGATTAGGCATACCAAATTTGGTGTTGATCTGAATGAATCTCTAGGAGGAGTTCGTTAAAATACAACGCATGGAAATGACAAAAATGACACAAAATTTGCTCATAATATTAGTAATAACCGACTTCCTGTTGGGTTTCGGATTTTGCTCCAAGAGACTTTTTTGTAGGTGTTGGAGAGTTACATGTGTATACCGATTTTCATACATGTACATGAAACGTAGCTCGAGGCGCACACCGTTGAACGTGTATAGGTGGCGCTGTTGAGCCATTTTGCCACACCCACTTCTGAAACCCATATCAGACGTAAATTTTCGCCAGTTCTGAGGTGTGTGCAAAGTTTCATGACTTTTCGAGCATGTTTAGGCCCTCAAAAATGCGATTCATTTTGGAGAAGAATAATAATAATAATAATAAATATAGCTGCAAGCAGCGATGGCGGGCTCAAGCCACCAATGCCATCACCACCCCGGTGGCATCAGTTAAACTGTGCCCAGCGGGCACATGCATTCACAATATCCCTCTGGCAGTGAGGTTTTAAAGGATAGAGGGGAGCGTAGAGGGGAGCGTGCATTTGCAGTGGCTGGGCCACGACTCTGGAATACCCTGCCTTTAGAGATCAGACTGGCCCCTTCCTTGTCTATTTTTAAATCTTTGCTAAAAACTTTTTTATTTTCCTTAGTGTACTGACTACTGTGTTATGCTACATTTTGAAATGGGTGGTTTTAAATTTTTGTCTGGTCTATTTTTATGTATGTGTAATATTCTTGCTCTTATGTTAAAGCACTTTGGTCAGCCAGGAGGCTGTTGTAAATGCGCTATACAAATAAATTGAACTTGAACTTGAACTTGAACTTGATATGGCAGTTAAAGGGTTAATCCGAATCATCTAGACTTTAAAATCACATTCACAGAACAATATATATATATATATATATATATATAACTTTAGTAACACTTTACAATAAGATTTCATTTATAAACATTATGTTAACATGAACAATATTTATATAGCATTCATTCATGTCAGTTAATATTCTAAACTTAAACATTAAAACATTGTTTTATTGTGATTTTTTTCCAAGCACATTTTACCAATTCCAAACCATATCAATCTTAATAACTACCATTATTTTTTATTTAATCATTTATGAGTGCTATACAATAGTCCAGGAAAGCTGGAAGAGAAAAAACAGGTCAAGAAGAACTGACAAAAGAATTGCAAAAGAATTAGGAATTAATGTGAAGATTAATTTTTAGTCAATTCTGCAAGACAGACTTTCAGGAAAGGAGGTGGAATAAAAATGAGCTCCTAAATCTTAATCCCGGATTCTGGAAGATATATTCCTCAAACCATCAAACAAGAGGAGGTGGTGCTGTTCCTTCACGAGTCACTCCAATCTGTTCATAAAGCCTGTATATAAAGTCTTAATATATAGTATTTCACAATACTTCATGGTATTGTAATTAAATATTTTTTTGGAATCTTAGATCTCTCAGAACCTGACACATTGTAATTCTGAGACTCCAGGAAAGTGGCAGTTCTGTAAAATGTTGGCGCTGGAGACTAAATGCTCACTGATAGTTTCACACCTAATTCACTTAAAACACACACAAACACACACACACACAGTGACAGAGGGACAGAGTGACATCAGATGTATGTTTTTTAATTTTCTGTCATCCATATAATGTTGTATAGTCATGAAAACTATGCATATTTCCTCAGAATGACTTGTCTTCTATGTGTACATTTTTTGAAGTGTTTAGAAGCTGCACTTTTTTTTACTGGTTCCTTTTTTACTATTATTTCAAAAAATCACCACGACAAAACCATTCAAGCTATCCAAAATTCATTCACACCTGTTCTGTAAGATTAATTCTTTAAACAGTGGTAAAAGAGGATGTGGTGCTGAACCTTCAAGAGTCACTTAAAAACGTATCTGTCCATAAAGCCTATAAAGAATTATTCTTAATATACAGTTCACAATACTTCAGCTTGTTATTCTAATTAAGTGAGGGTCATTTTATCAGTAAAATTCCTAAAATACATATTATTTATTTGAAAGATTTCTATAAATTATTTAAATCATACTCGTTTCTACAATAATTATTTAAAAGTAATCCTATAGCTCCCTCTGGTGGCCATTATAGGTACTAAGAATTGCAAGCTTGATTTATAAGTTATGATAGTTTTTAATTTTTATGCTGGCTCTTGAAAATGATAAAGCTATGAAACTTACTGTGCTTCCTTCAAATGAGGACTTCTACTTATATAAAAAATTATGAAGAGTTAGAATGAAAAATTTTAAAGATATAGTAAAATAACTATTGTATTTTTTATGTTACTTTAATAAATCTCTATGGCAACACCATTTAAGCTATCCTAAAACCCATTCACAATATAACATCTCAGTATATTGGCATCATGTTGAAAAAGGAGTATGGAGTAGTATGAGGAGGAGTATGAATTCATTTACAGGCTGATTTTATCATAAATCCACAATAAAATTTCTGAGTTCTGTATCAATCTGTTTGTTGTTTGTTTATTTTTATCTTTTATTTTTCATAGGAAGATAACTGACCCTTTACTCTCCTTTTTAATAAATGTGCTTATAAACCAAGGACAAGCTATTTATAGCTGTATTTATAAACTGCTTACTACTGACTATTAATATTGGGACAAGGCTTTATAAAGCATGAACTGACTATTTACTAATGAGTGCAGTTATTATAAAGTGTTATCAATGAATTTGCTAATGTTAACAAATTAGACATTATTTTACAGTGTTATCAAAATCCTTAAATGAA